>NC_049203.1:4345067-4495067 GCF_013347855.1 Anguilla anguilla
CTAACCCAGCCCGTCTCCCTAACCCAGCCCATACTCCCTAACCCAGCCCGTCTCCCTAACCCAGCCCATCTCCCTAACCCAGCCCATACTCTCTAACCCAGCCCACGCTCCCTAACCCAGCCCGTCTCCCTAACCCAACCCATACTCCCTAACCCAGCCCATACTCTCTAACCCAGCCCATACTCCCTAACCCAGCCCATACTCTCTAACCCAGCCCATACTCCCTAACCCAGCCGCCTCTCACCCAGCCCGTTCTCGCTGGTGCAGGCCTGGCCGTCCGACTCGTTGGCGGCGGCGTCCATCAGGCTGGGCTCCTGGTCGTTACGGCGACGGCGGGAGCGCCGGCGGCGCTCTCCGTTGGTGCCCGTGCCCTCGCTGGCGTCTGTGTCGCCCGCCTGCTCGCCCTCGCCCTCCAGCAGGGAGAACGGGTTGCTGTCGGGGTCCCGCAGCACTGGGGGAGAGAGGGGGCGGGGCCATTACTCACTGCCTGTGATGTCACAGTCTGATGTCACAATCACCCCATCAGTGGCAGTTATTCTTCCAGTGCACAGAGCCTTATGACACGGTCTTCAGTCCCGAAGCTCAAATTCCCCCCCCCGCCCCAAATGCGGCTGGCACCCCCCCCTCACCTGAGCTGATGGTGTTGTTGGCCTGCCGGCCGCCCCCGGGTCCACCCCGGCCCCGTCCCGAATTGCCGGTGTTACCGCGGCCCCTGCCGCCGCGGCGGGACCCCCTCTCGTCCGCCCCGACGCCCCGAGGGCGGGGCTCCCGGTCGCCCACTTCCTCCGACTCCGAGGCGTTGGACAGCTCGGAGTTGGTGCCTACGGCAACAAGATCATTCACTTCCTGTTCGTCACCATTGGTTACATTTACCACAACAAGGTCATTCACTTCCTGTTCGTCACCATTGGCTACATTTACCACAACAAGGTCATTCACTTCCTGTTCGTCACCATTGGCTACATTTACCACACGCTCGTCCAAAGGCAGCAGAGCTGCCGTGCGGTTACACTTCAAACGTACGTCACAGGAGCGAGACGAACGACAAGGGTACGGGTTTAATGTTTTTTAACAGGTTCAGGATCAGCGGTTTAGCCCCAGTGCCTTTCCTACATCTTCATCCCAGCTCCTGAACCAAGCCACCCACTTGCTTCCTGTTACATTAAATCCTACGGTGAGCACTGTGTCGATGCGGCAAGTGGCTATCAGCTCTGATTGCTGATTTCATTCTGTCCTCTAGATGGCGCCAAAATGTTTCAGAAAGAACCAGTCACCATTTGTTGGAGGGGAACATTGTCCTAGGGTGAAAAGAGCAAACATTGCACCAGGACAGTGTGTAGCAGCGTATTTAACACAACGCTAACTACCTAGAAGTTAACTGGAAATCCCAGCGCCGCAGTTCGTCAAACAAAATGTTTCAGTTGAACAGAAATGCAGATACACATTCAAACAGAACCACCACTATTAAAAGGTCATAATCTTGTGATCAGTGACTTCATGAACACTGTCAAACCACAACAGCTACACAACCTGGCAGACCCAGGGCTGGGACAAGCAAGCAGGAGACAGACAGACAGAGACAGTGAGAAAGTACGAGAGAGAGAGAGGAAGACAAAAAAAAGGAACTGCAAGAGACAGACAGGGGAGGGAGACGGAGAAAGATAGCGAAGTGGCAGATGGGGAGAGGACAAATATAGAAGCGGAGAGAATGAGAGACTGGCAAAGTCAGAGTGGCAGACCGTGGACAAACGCCAAAACAAGAGGAAGAAGAGAAAAACAGGAGGTAAAAGAGCGAAAGAGCAGGTGAATGAGCGGAGAACACAAACAGGTGACTGATACCCAACCCTCTCAGGCTCTGACTCAGACCCTAATCACCTCCAAACAAAAGAGCTAAAGGGGAATCAGAGCTAATAAAACCAGGATAAGAAGCTACACTATTCATGGAGTAAGTCACTAATGACAAATACAACAAGGTCAATAGATGGAAACTTCCGGGCTATTGCCGGGCAGTTCCTACATTGATACCAGAGGTATAGCAGAGTGTGTCTACCATACCAACTGCCATCAGTCCACCAACTGCCACCAGTTCCTCAACTGCCACCAGTCAAACCAACTGCCACCAGTCCACCAACTGCCACCAGTCAAACCAACTGCCACCAGTCCACCAACTGCCACCAGTCAAACCAACTGCCATCAGCACTATTAAGTTGGTTGTAACCAACATACTCTGTGATTGGTGGAACTCATGCTTTCTGTTTTGGTGGCAGGGGTGCCATAAAAAATACATGGCAAAAAATATCAGAGCATGGGATTTTCTGGGGTGGTGGGGCCCAATGTCAGATCTTCTCATGGGGCCGAAAATCCCCGGAGCTGCCCCTGATTGGTGGAGGTGACACCTGGAACGTCTTACACCTGCTTTACTGCCCGCGAGGAAAGGACGGGACGGCGAGTGTCACAGAGTGAAGGATGCTGGGTAGAGAGGGAAGCCCCGCCCCCTTACCGTATCCGGAATACTGGCTGTTGGACGCCCTGCGGCCCCGGCCCCGCCCCCCGTAGGTGCGCGAGGCGTGGATGGAGTTGCTGCTCTCGTCCGTCGTGTACCCCCGCTCCCTCTCATTGGCTCCTGGGCCCCCGGCGCGGCTGGGGGGCACGCGGTACCCCACCCCCATCTGCCGCAGCTGCTCGTCAATCTGGAGGCGCTCCAGACGCAGCTGCTCCACTTCCTGCGTCACGCACGAACATGCACGCACAGAGACAAGCACACATTCAATATTCATACTGTACTACACAGCATTACCTCAGACACAAATCAATCACATAACATCAGGATTCAGACACACTTTCATAGGTTCTGTACAGCCACCGTGCAGCAGCCTGCAGTGCATATTTGATAAAGGCGTCAAACTTTAAACCCCCCCCCCCCCCCCCCATTAAGGTGGGCTACTCTGCCAGTGCAGTTCGATTCCCAGGTGGTTCTTAAGCAAGGTCCTGAAATTGAAGTGCTTCAGTACATATCCACTGTATAAATGGGGAATAATAAAAGAAACCCAGAGTGAACTGTGTAGATTAGTGCGGCCGCCAACTGCCTAAAATACACAACGTAAATGCCACAAAGGTGACCATTTCAGGAGGACTTGAGCTGAAAACGCTCAGGACCGCCACCAGGGGGAGCCAGAGAGCCGAGCTGAACTACGGAGGCAGCAGTTCTTAATGTGGAACTTTAAACTGGCGGTGGGGGTGTGTGGGGGGAAGGGGGGCGGGTGTCAGTTCAAAATACGACAGCTGCTCCCCAGGACAACAGCTGAACCCCATGGGAAGGGGCCGGAGAGAGGGGGGGCGGGGGGGGTGTTATTTTGGGAGGCTGATCTAGAGAGCCACTGTAATCCAGACGCTGCCGCCATTCATCCCCCCCCCCCCCACTTCTCGAGAGGGGGGGGGGGGGTAGGGGTGCTATTTTTAAAAAGCGCACGGAGTAAGGGCAAAATGAGTCTCTCTCAGCAGCTTTCTCCAGAGGTGGAGGGGAAGAGGGGACAGGTGAAAGATCCCGTCTCATCCCCCTCCCCGCCCTCCCCCCCCCCCCTCCCCCCCCCCTCCCCGCCCCCCACCACCGCCTGTGAACCCCCTCTAACCCCCACCGCTTCCTGTCCACAGATACAGCCTGCCCCAAAACTACCTCCCCCCCCCCCAAAAAGAAGGGACTGTCTGTACTACACCACCTGTGAATACAGCACCCCCCCGCCCCCCCCCATCCCAGCTCTAACAGGTTCATCCACGCGCACCCAAAGACTCCGCGGCTACGCTAACCCGCTACTCCGCTTCTGATAGGGGGCTAAGAATACCCGCTGTGAAATGCACGCTGGAGCAGAAAGTCGCATTCCCCAAAAGGCAGAGTCTCGGGAACGCGCTCCGACCCGCGACCGTAGGGAGAGCGCGGGAGAGTTTGGGATACGTTCGCACCTCGGGAGGTGTCGGGGGGGGGGGGGGGGGGGTGGTTTCTTTGATCGTAGTGCGAAGAGAAATCTCTCAGAATTTGACGGGCCATCAGAGGCCGTAAATTAGAAGCAGGACTTCTAGGGGAAGTGAAAACTCGTTGCTGAAGTGCTGATGTTACAGGTCACTTTTCAGCAAAAAACTGCAGCTTTTTTTTCCGCACCCATATTAATTTGGGTGGATATAACTGCCAGTCAATTGTCTCAAACACGCTTCCCCCTTTTTTAAAGTCCTTGGACAAAATTAATTGTGGATAAATGTCTTTATCCTCTGTGTACATAAGTATGCAGGACTACACACCTGCTCTTGGTGTCCAGAGAAAGCACCGTTTCACAGTTTGTGTGCTAGCTGAGAGCACACAGTGACATGGGGAGACTGGAGTAGACTGCGCTCTGCAGCGCTCATTCACTTTAAAATGATTCCATCAATTTTGCTGAATTGACCTCACACGTCACTCACAGGCCACGCCCCCTCGCCATACATACAAAACCACCGCGTGGCACGACTTCTCGGCACACATCTCCGTGCTAAATTTACGCGGCTCTACGTCGACAATTTTTTTTTCCCCCCCAAGGAGCAACACGTGCTTCTAAGCTGAAAAATTTCAGGGTGCACACCGACGCATTCGCAGTCAGAAGAGGGGGCTCCCGAATTACTTTCCCAGCGAGCGCACATCAAATTTCAAGAGCAAACGCTTCCAAAACGGGAGCAGCGCAGAGCCCAAGAGGAGAAACGCAGCGTTGAGACGCAGCCGCCTGCTGCATTCTGATTGGTGTACGCAAGCGAACAGTGCTCCCCCTGCTGGCGGCGCAGGGGAGTGCGCGCACACGGTGCGGGTGGGGCGGGGACGGGAGGCACTTGCCTGCAGGTAAGACACGTGATATTCCAACAGGGCGAGCGCGTTGCTGATGTTCTCCTTCGTCCCCACGAAGACGAACGGCACCATTCCCTGGAGGAAGAAACGGCCAATGAGAAAAGGAGAAACTCGACGCTGGCTTCCCTGTAGACGGTCTGGTGCTGGCGTGGCTGTTCTGAGACTAACAAACACTTCAGCCGCCCAAGTAACAAATGATTCACATTTCCTCATTAGTCACATAACTCTCATTAGTCTTTGTCCATTCAGTATCTAATCACAAGTTTACAGAAAACAACCGACCAACCAAACCGATTTCAAAGTCAAGAAGTTTACTTTTTATAATGCTTATAAATTGAGTGGCAGACACCATGGTTGCGAATGGCCGTAAGATATCTTTACACCTTTCCTCTTCTCCCAATTTGGAACCGCCAATCACGGTCCTACGTTTGTTCTGTCACCCCCCCGGGACATCACCTGACCGTAGCGCGGACCGCAAGACTGCAGGCTGCATCACCGCTTTAACCCTTTAAGGCGTGAGGTCACAAATAAGTGATTAGAATGCTCTTAACTGAACATTCTGATGCTGATGTCACAATCACTACCGGTGACTGAAAGCGGTGGAGTTCTAGAACACCGACTTGGAATTCAGAAAGAAAAAAAAAAAAACATTTCAAAAGACTCTTTAAAGAGTTAAGCTCTGGTGCCTTATGCGGAGGCACCACCCGACAGTCAGCAACAAAAAAATAAAACAAAATAAACCACCTATTTCTGGAAGACACCATTTCCCAGTGACCCCTGCATTCCCGAAGGCTGGGTAACCCTGGCCCAGTGAAGCAGCAGGTTCTATCTAATGAGGCCACAGTGTCTAATGGAATGGTGACAGTGCTGCTCATCATCTCAGGCCTGCCTGTGACCTCACAATGCCCCCCGGCCGGCTCCGCCCCCTCACGGTACCTCCTCTCTGGGAAGCTTCTTGTCGTTGTCCCCCTCGATTCGGACCCGCACCACCCCGGACTTGTCCACGATCTCCTGGATGACCTTGCCGTTCTTCCCGATCACCTTCCCTGGGGGGGGCGAGGGGGGGGGGGGGGGGGAGAGTGAGTAACGGATTCAGCCCAGAAACTGGAGCAAGCTCTCTCTGAACATCGGCTCACACACACGCGCACACACACAAGCACACTTACACGCACACACGCGCATGCGCACACTCACCCACGAGGTTCCGGGGCACCTGGAAGTAGTCCTCCTTGAACTCGAGGTACACGCGGGCCTGCTTCACTGCTTCGGGAGTCTGCGAGGGGAACAGCCTTTAATGGACGCGCGGGACGGACATCGCGTCACGCCGCCGCCGCTCACGGGCGCTCTCCGCCACGGCGACGCGAGAAACGGGAGAGCCACCGGAGCGGTGCTCAGGAATGTAAAAGCGCTCCATCACCAAAGAAGGCACCGGAGGCGCACTCATAATCAGTAAGGGCGAAGCCAGCCCAGCAAACCAACCATTATTACTGCAAACAAAAGCACAGACGATCTCTCTCTACACAGCCATATCTTTAATACTATCCCAAAAAGACGATCTCTCTCCACACAGCCATATCTTTAATACTATCCCAAATAAAATAAAGAAAAAGAGGGCCAGAGAGGGAGGGATCAAGGGAGGGAGGGGGAGAAAGAAAGAGAGAGAGAGAGAGACGGGGGGGGGGGGGTCTTCCCCGGGATGGCGGAACTGAGGCTCTGCTCAGGGTAGCAGTGCCCCACTTTCAACTTGAACTGACCAATAGCACGCGGAGGAGCCTCCGCCACTCAGAACAGACGAGCCAATGGCAGCTCTGCCCGGGCCTCCTCACCTCTCCGTAGATCCTGAAGGTGCAGCTCTCCTCCTCCAGCTCGATGGCGGTCACACCGGGAACCTTCCGCGCCTGCTGGATATTGGCGCCATGGGAACCAATGGCCAATCCCATCAGGTCCTCCCTGACCCGCACTTCCTCCTGGTATGCAGAGGCTAGCTGTTTACTCGTCTGCAAGAGAGAGAGAGAGAGAGAGAGAGAGAGGGAGCGGGCAGAGAGGAGGGGGGGGGGGGGGGAGAGGGAGGGAAGAGAGAGAGAGAGAGAGAGTGAGAGAGGGAGCGGGCAGAGAGGGGGGGGGGAGAGGGAGGGAAGAGAGAGAGAGAGAGAGAGAGAGAGAGAGGGAGGGAATGAGAGAGAAGGAATGGGGGAGAGAGGGAGAGGGAGCATTTACTCCATTATCATTAGAGCACTGTTAAATGAGGCCATTGTGATGACTGATGCTACTTGTGTATTTCTAAGAACCAACAGGCCTAGGCAAGCAGAAGTGATGTCATTACTGCATATAGAGGGTTCTGGGATTCAAAGTTTGTGAACAGAACCATCTGCGTGTGAGTGTGTGTGTGTGTGTGAGTGTGTGAGTGTGTGTGTGTGAGTATGTGAGTGTGAGTGTGTGTGTGAGTGTGTGAGTGTGTGAGTGTGTGAGTGTGCAGTACCTCCAGGTGCTTGGTGTGTGTGTGTGTGTGTGTGTGTGTGTGAGTATGTGAGTGTGTGAGTGTGCAGTACCTCCAGGTGCTTGGTGTGTGTATACGTGTGAGTGTGTGAGTGTGTGAGTATGTGAGTATGTGAGTGTGTGAGTATGTGAGTATGTGAGTGTGTGAGTATATGAGTATATGAGTGTGTGAGTGTGTGAGTATGTGAGTGTGTGAGTGTGTGAGTGTGCAGTACCTCCAGGTGCTTGGTGTGTGAGTGTGTGAGTGTGTGAGTGTGTGTGTGTGAGTGTGCAGTACCTCCAGGTGCTTGGTGTGTGAGTGTGTGAGTGTGTGAGTGTGTGTGTGTGAGTGTGCAGTACCTCCAGGTGCTTGGTGTGTGAGTATGTGAGTGTGCAGTACCTCCAGGTGCTTGGTGGCCTCCTCGTTGCGGGACATGAGCATCAGTTTGGTGCGGATGCTGCGGAAGTGCATGTCGCTCAGCAGGCCGGCGCGTTTCACCGTCGACTCGTTCGTGGACTGCAGGGACGAGACGGAGACACGCGTTACCCCCAAACGTCCTGTACGCCCCCAAACGTCCTGTACGCCCCCAAACGTCCTGTACGCCCCCGAACGTCCCGTACGCCCCCGAACGTCCTGTATATCCCCAAACACCCAGTACACCCCTAAACGCCCTGTACACTCCCAAACGTCCTGTACGCCCCCAAACGTCCTGTACGCCCCCAAACGTCCTGTACGCCCCCAAACGTCCTGTACGCCCCCAAACGTCCTGTACACCCCCGAACGTCCTGTACGCCCCTAAACGTCCTGTACACCCCCAAACGTCCTGTACATCCCCAAACGTCCTGTACACCCCCAAACGTCCTGTACGCCCCTAAACACCCTCTGCTCACGAACGCCCTGAACATCCCCCCCCCACACACGCCCTGTACACCCCCTGCTCCCGCACACCCTGTACACCCCCTGCTACCCACATGCCCTTGGAGCCCCCCACTCACCAGAATGATGAGCTCGTGGGAGGTGGAGTTGTAGAAGATGCAGTTGGCCCCGATGGCCTTCCTGAAGTCTTTGTGTACGGAGTCATTCACACAGCTGGGAGAAAGATGACATCACGGAGGTCAGGAGGAGCAGATCACATACAAAATACCTTCCCAGCCCCGTCAGGCAATGCAGCTCTTTCAGCACAGACGTGCAATAATTACACACGAGCTTCACATATCAGAGGACTGGAGTTTCCCATTAATCTAGACTGCAGTCTCTAGACTGGCCTATTATGGCACCCCCACATACACTCCACACAGTACAACGGTAAGTAAGGCTGCGTAGGTGGTAACTCAGAGGTTGCAGGTCTGAATCCCGGCCGGGGCACAGCGGAGACTCACATGTCCCAGAGGTCCTCGGGGGCGGCGATGGTGACCTTGTGGAAGGAGCTGCGGGACGAGGGGCGGTTGGGGTTGACGGGTCGGATGCGCTCCGACGTGACGATCTCGTTGTAGGTGGCGTCGCAGGCGGCGTACTCGATGACGTAGAACTGGAATTTTTTTTTAAAAAGAAAGAGAGAAAGAAAAGACCGTCGCAGCGTACCGCGTAACACGGAAACCAGCGCGCGACACCGCGCGTAACCGCCACGTTCACAGCATTCGACAGACGCAACAACCGCAACCGACATCTACCGAACACAAGCGCGTCAGCACCGAGACCACTCAGTGAGCGCGTGAGGGAGCGTGCGGTGGCCCTGGAGCTCTGCGCAAACGGCAGGTCCGCACAGGAAGAGAGAAACGCGTTCAAAAATACAAAACACACGCCATCACACAAAACCAGCAAGCATCACGCCACATTTCACAACTGCACTCAAAAGAACAGGACGTATTGCAAAAACACAGACACATGCAAGCATTATGCAACCATCAGCTGTAATTCATCACTTTTAGAAAACTGAATTACTGATATTTTTACAATTACAGCTTTTTTTGATAGATTATATTCATTTGTTTTTAATGAGAGTCCTTTCTGGGGATGGGGAACACGTTTCCGGTGGCTGCTATGAAGGGGGCCCTGAACCACACAGAATGACGGCGTGCTGGGCAAGCTGCTGTGGGCTGCTGGGACACACGCAACGCCGCGAAAAATGGCGGTAAGCGGGAGGCGTCCAAGCCCCACCCACAGCAGTAAAGGGGAGGGTCCAAGCCCCACCCTCAGGCTGGACAGGGAGATCTGGACTGTCCGCTGTTCTCTCACAGACCGACCACAGCAAGGCGAGCCTGAGCTCCCTGGAAGCCATGCAGCAGAAACCCATGGGACGCTAGCAGTAGCATGGCCCGCTAGCAGTAGCACGGCCCGCTAGCAGTAGCATGGGACGCTAGCAGTAGCACGGCCCGCTAGCAGTAGCATGGCACGCTAGCAGTAGCACGGCCCGCTAGCAGTAGCATGGCACGCTAGCAGTAGCACAAGACGCTAGCAGCAGCACGACCCGCTAGCAGTAGTATGGCCCGCTAGCAGCAGCATGGGACGCTAGCAGTAGCATGGCACGCACACGCCGCGCTTAGCCTGCGGCGCTGGCGAGCCGCGACGTTTAGCACTGCAAAGCACAGACCGCACGCTGCAGACACCCGCTACGCGCAGTGCAGCGTAGGCACAGCGGCCAGCTCAATTACCGCTCGGCTAGCCCCGAGACGCACGGTACAGCGGCTACACCTCTGCGCCCGGCCCCACACACCGTTTCCATGCCGACCCCGTGAACGCCCAACCCTGACTCACCAGTCCCTGACTCACCTCTCCCTTCATCATTCGAACCCGGGCCAGCCACCAACCACAGGGCTCCTGCTCATTGGCTCGGGAGTACACCTAGGGGGGGGGGAGGGGAGAGAGAGCGTTACACCTGGGGGGGGGGGAGGGGGAGAGAGCGTTACACCTGGGGGGGGGGGGGGGGGGTGGACATTAACCCCAGCCACCCCATGCTGGGTCAGTTGATCAGCGGCTTGTAAGTTAGTTTACTCTACCAGCCACTTTGGCAGGCCACCACCCATCACTCAGAGGTCCTGTTCTACTCGAAATATCTGCTGGTGTGGTAAAAGCAGTGAAATTGGCTAGAGAATTATGGGATGCAACAGCCACTGTGGCCAGTGAACAAAAAAAAACGTTAACGTGTGGGGAGTGCCGGTGGGGGGCTGGAGTGATAGAGCAGGTGGGAAAGGGGTGGAGAGAGGAGATGAAAAAGGAAGGAAAGGAAAAAAAAAAGGAGAGACAGATAGAAGAAGAACTGTCGCTAGCTTCACAAAGCGCTATAGCCACGGAACTGTATGATCACTGCAACGCGGTGTCTTTCTTTGTAGTCACCGCTTAAGAGATCAGAATTCTGACTACAGCTGACAACTAACGTTACATTTACGGAATTTAGAATTCCAAGCCTACTCTACTGGACGTCTGATGCCACTTCAAAACAGCGTTTGTAGAAGTGTTGATCGCAGCATGTTAAATAAAATGACTGAATATTGCTGCTCGGTCGACGAGTTACCAGAACTATTTTGGAAAAACCATCATTTTTAAAACTCGTTAATCCAACGAATTCACGTCCGGTTATATTGCTTTTTATAATGAACGTTTAAATAGTGAAATATTCTGAATTCCTCGCACGTTGCCTGAAGGCCAGGAGTAAACCAGGACAACCTGGGGTATTAATTCCGACTAAAATACATAAATGCTTTATGGAGCCACGGAAGAGTAAAACGGGAATTGTAACCCCGTTAACGATGTACTTTTAACAAACACCGCTGAACTAAGAGGAAAAAAACAATTATGTAATTCCCATATGTTTCTTTAGGCTGTTGAGAATTCAAAAATCGTACCAAGAAAGAGCACAGATACTAAATAAATAAGGGGTGTGGAGAATATAAATGTCTAGTTTCTAAATCAGGTGAGTTCCACATCGCTGCATTATCACACACACACACACACACACACACACACACACACACACAAATTGCTGCTGGGGTATAATTTTAACACTTTAACACTGACAGCCAAGACTGGGGGCCTTTTAACATAGGTCCATACAAATCGACATGCAAACGTGAGACTATTTGAATGGGGTGTCAGGAAATTCACCCCGGGACACCTGGCTGGGGTTCAGCGCCTGCATTTCCCATTTTTCGGCTGAGGTACCACCGACGCGCCCCGTTCGGAGTCAGGAGAACCCTGCTAGCTGACCACAAATTTACCGTTTTCGTAACGGCCAACTTGGGACTCCAGAGCAGAAATCGACAAAAAGCTGCAGTTTCGAACTGAAGAGGACAAACCACAAGGATCCAGTTTGGTGGAAAAGTTAAATCCCCGCCCCGCCCCCACCCCACCACTAACGGCTTCATATTATACTTGCAAAGTGAGGGAGCCCAAAGGACTAAAACTGGAGGGGGGGGGGGGGCGGCGGCAATGAAACCATGACACACTTTTTAGGGAAATAAGTACTACTTCTGAACCAAATCTTTTGCATCAGAGGAACTGAATTAGTGCAAAAGAACATGTTGATTTCGTACAGCCTTCTTCTGGTCATCGTTATCAAGGGGGCGCGTGACTTTTGGAGGCCACTGCACTGTCCCGCAGCGTTTCATGAAAAGAGGAGAGGTGGGGGGGGGGGGGGGGGGCTGGGAGGGGGCCTACCTCCACCTCGTCTCCCTCGCCGATGTCTTTGTGGTAGTCTGCTGGGGGCGGCAGGCGCACGTCGCAGAAAGGCAACTGCCTCTCAGGCTGCCAGCTGAGGAGAGAGAGAGAGAGCACACACACACACACACACGCACGCACATGCACACACACAGAGACACACACACACACGCACACACACAGAGGCACACACAGAGGCACACACACACACAGTCAGTCAGCTTTCGAGTGACGCTATCACAGGGGAAGCCCGTCACCTTTGACACCCTGACACTAAGGACCCCCCCTCCCCCCCCCCCCCTCCCCCCCCCCCGACAGAGGAGCCCCCTGCCCCCCCCCCCCCCCATCCCACCCTCACACTGTGACATGTCCATCAAAGCCCTGAAACACACCTCCCCTCTCACTTCTCCAGAAAGCCACACCCAGAGCGCCAATATCTGCTTTACGAGAGCGACAAACTTTACGAGAACTAAGCTTTTTACAAACGCCCCTCTAAACCCGACAGAGTCGGAATCCGCAGAGTAAAACTCGTCTAAGGTAGCGAGCAGGTCAGAGTGCGCTGCACTTCGAGCATCATCACATCGCCATAAAGAGCAGACACACTTTAACTCATTTCTCAAGCCGTTAGACGATCATGAAGCTGAGGAACGTTATTAAGAAGTCTCTTGGTTTTGAGCACCAGTCCATTTTCCAGCTGTCCCTGTGGGGGGGGACATCAACCGGTACAGGAAGTGCGTGCCTCACGGCCAACCAAGCACCTTCCCTGGGTTTAAGTGCTCTCTGGCCCAAACGGACGTACGGGGAACGGCGAACAGATCGGGAGTCAGAGACGCCGCCCCCGGTTCCTCAGGGTCCAGATTTGGGTAACGGAATAAATTTGAGTGAAATGAAACGGTAATGGTTACGCCGGTGCGCTCCGGGGCGAAGGCGTACGTGTCACAGGGCCCTCCCGAAAAACTGGAGCGCTCACTGTCCAGAAATGCGGTCCCGATCAAAACAGATTTTAAATAAATGACAGGCAAACTGGGGCCTGCCACCTCGGGGGGGGGGGGGGGGGGGGGGGGGGGGGTTTAATGACAGAACCATTCCGAGAATGGCAAGGGGCACTATCATGTCCAACTCACCCCCCCCCCCCCCACCCACCCACCCTGCTTTCCCCTCCCCTGCATACCTCCGGTCACTATTTTTAGGCACTGCCACGCTGAGCAGATAGGGGCGAGAGCAGAGGGGGACCCAATGGGGGAGAAGAGGCATTGGGGGGGGGCCGGGGGGTGGGGGCCAAACTGCAGGCGAGAAAAGTGGGGGAAACAACCCAAATAGATCTGGCAACAGCTGTGGGCCACGCACAGGTGCTAAAGTGCCCGAAACCTCCCCCCCCCCCCCCCCCGCCTCCGCGGCAGGCCGTCGTCCGGGACGGGAACGGACCTGTCTTCTGACCTCGGGGGGGGGAGGGGCGGGGGGGGGGGAGACCACCTGACCACCACATGGTGGTCAGATCACCCGCGCTCAACACCGGTATGCTGTAGGTTCTGATCCAGGTGTGCAGTTCAGGTGCGTCGTTTGAACAAGCAGCCACACAAACAGGTTCAGGTACGCACGCCGTACACATTGTAGCTATAAGCTACACACACCATGAGCAATACAATCCGTTCAGCCAATCACTGAACGAGCACTGCACCAGAGAGAGAGAGAGAGAGAGAGAGAGAGGTGAAGTCAAACTTACTTGTTTTCAAATACTATTGTGAGCGAGTCTTCATGCACATCCTTGATGAAAGCCTGCAAGGGGGGGGGGGGGGAGGGAGAGGGGAGAGAAAAGAAAATGCGTTGGGTTCATGTGGTCAGTTGTGGAATCAGAAAGCACAGAATACCATACAGGGTCTCTCTGCCCAGGGGCAATAAACTGAACTGCTGGCCAGACGTATTAAAGCAGAGCTGTGAAAGTGATCACAGGGGAGAGGAACGGAGATTAATGCAGCTTAGGACAGGGCGGCCATTTTGAGAGGTCACACGTGGACCGCCACTGGACTCCAGAGCAGAGAGCCCCAAAAACTGGGTCGGGAACCGGGCGCCAGGACACACACAGGCGCGCACACGCAGAGACCCACACGCACACACACTTGCATGGGAGTCTGAGGTAAAGTGTGAACTTTAGTGTGCATTTCAGAGAGAGAGAGAGAGAGAGAGAGAGAGAGAGAGAGAGAGGAAGAGGGAGAAGCAGGGGTCTAAAGACATGTGTACACCGCACACGTATGTGGAAAACAGAGGCACACGCCTGTGCGCGTACAAACACGCCTCACGTAAGATGTGTGTGGCTAATGGAGTTAATGAATGCTAGAGGGGGAATGTGTGTGTGAGTGTGTGTGGGAGAGTGTGTGTGTGGTGTGTGATAAAGTGTGTGTGGGAGTATAAAGATAGGAGTGACTCCTCCTAGAAATCTGTTCCTCGTCAATCACTGCCCTGCCACAAATCTATCACAGAGGGCCGTTACCCGTCCCCAGACCCAGGGGGAGGGGGGTGCCACCTCGGCCCGTGTGACATGGCCTTATTTGGGACAGAGGGGGCCGGGGGCTCTCAGTAGGGAGGGTGAGACCACAGCACAGGAATCTGTCCCACCAGAAAGGGCATATCCAACGCTGGAGCAGTGGCCACAGTCACGACGGGCGTAAACACACACACACACGCGCGCGCGCACGCACACACACACACACGCACGCGCGTGCACACATCCGAATTCCGCCTTCGCCGCAGACGTTGCGCACACTTACCAAAACCAAGCCGCCGCAATTGTCGCCGCCGACCACACACCCCCTTTACGCCCAAAAAACCGAGAACCGCGTGCCTGCGCTCCCGAAGCCAACCGCTGTCCCGCGCGGTTCTGCCGCTCGGTCCCGCCCGCGTGGAGCCCCCCACCGAAGCACAGGTCCGTCCCCCGCACAGCCAGCCGCATGCGTGCGTGCGTGTGCGCGTGCGTGCGGAACTGGCCGGAGGAGGAAGGGGCGGGGCCCGATGACGCGCGAGGTCACGTGCGTGGCCCCGCCTCCCGGGGCAGGAGCGACGGGCTGTCGTGGCGCGTCTCTGGGGAGTGAGGTCACTCCACCACCACGCCGGAGCGGGCGTCGTGGCTCTCCGCTGGCCGGGGACCCTCGCCCTCCTGTCAACACCTCAACACGGAGAAGCTCCACAAGGCCTTCTGCTCGCTGTGGTGATGCCCAACTGGCCTCGCTGCTCTTCCGACCAATCAACAGCCAGCTCCTCTGTCGCTTCCTCCGGCCTGGCTAGTTACCACATTCCCAAAGGCTGGGCTCCCCAACCCTGTTCCTGGAGATCTACCGTCCTGTAGGTTTCCACTCCAACCCTAATAAAGCTACACCTCATTCTGCAGCTAGAGCAGGGCTGCCCAACCCTGTTCCTGGAGATCTACTGTCCTGTAGGTTTTCACTCCAACCCTAATAAAGCTACACCTCATTCAGCAGCCAGAGCAGGGCTGCCCAACCCTGCTCCTGGAGATCTACCGTCCTGTAGGCTTTCACTCCAACCCCAACAAAGATCACCGCACTCAGCAGCTATAGATCTCATTGAGCTGCAACTCGGGTGCGGCAAATTAGGGTTGAAACGAGAACCTACATGAGGGTACATCTCCAGAAAGAGGGGTTGGGCATCCCTGCCCCAAGGCCAGTGGACCCGTCCCGTACCTACAGCACAGCACTCATCTCCCCCATGGCCTTGGGCACCAGATCCGGTCGCCATGGAAATGGAAGCAAACACATGGAAATCCCACCCTGTGGGTCTGCAGTGTTCCTAAAGCCGGTGGGCATCCTGTCGGGGAAGTGAACGCGATGAAAGACAGTCCTCTGTACATCCTCACCCCTCCAAGATGCACCCAGGCTCTGTCCTGACGGACCCAGACCGGGTTCACGTTCGATCGGACCGGCCGGTCAGGCTGACGTCGTTCGAACGCGGCGCAGTCAACGACCGGGAGCAACCTGCGCTCAGCGTCCGGATGGGGCGGTCTGTGTCACCAGTTAACGGGATAAGCGAAAGAAAAGTAAGAAGAGTTCTGAGGTGAAATGATGAATCCTGATTAAAGCTTGTTTTCAGAGAAGCGCTGGAGTGTAGGTGTGTTTACAGTCACAGGAAAGTCCAGCGACTGTCAGTCTGTCAGAGAATCAGTCTGTCAGGAAATCAGTCAGACAGAAGGGTTAGAACAGCAGGGAAGAACAAGACTCAGAGCCAAGGTGAGGAAAGGAGATGTTACTGGGAGCAGGGCACACTGGCATTATGAACGGAGAAAAAGGAAGACAAGAGCCATTAGACAGGAGGAGGAAAGGAAGGGGGAGAACAGTGTGAAGGAGGAGGAAAGAGAGAAGAGGAGGATGAAGGGGATGAGTTAAGGGACAATGAAGGCAACGTGTCGAATCTGGGGCTGGGGGGAAGAGGAGGAAAAAGAAGGGATGAACAGAAAGGAGGGAGAAAAGAGAGAACGGGGGTTGAAAGAACAGATGACGGGCAGAGGAAGCAGGAGGGCAGAGAGAGAGAGAGAGAGGTGTTGAGGGGCAGGCAGGGGATGGGGAGGGGGAGAGGGGGGGTTTGGGGAGCTGAATGTCACCATGAGGATCACCTGTTCCTCCAACACCTGTTGCGGTTCTTCAGCACGGAGCCAAGCATGCTCACCGGGGGACATTCACCCAGTTACACACTTCAAAACGCGGCCCACCGAACTCTTCAAACCAAGGACAAGCGCACCCTCAACTTAACTAACCCAGAATGGGAGAACGCAATACATTACACACAAGCAGAAATGTCTTAAACGCTATCGCTGAAGTTTTTTTCCCCCAGCTTCCTTTTTTGGCAATGCCGAAAGAGTAGTGCCAAGCTTGCAGAGAGCGAGCTTGCACATGGGAAAGCGCGTGGGGCAAGGCTCTCCACGTGACCACGGACCAACACTGCACACATGCAGGTCCCTGACGGTGAAGCGATGCCCCATAGCTCATGTACCGCCATAATCATAATATTGCCCTGCGTGCGAGCAAGGGGGGCCAGCTCAAGCTCGACTCCGTCTGGGCGGAAGGCAGCTAGATAGCTTCTGGGGACTGGGTGGAGTGAACAGAAAAAAAACAAAGCAGAAATAATTTTATGATGGGTACGGGCTGAGGGGTGCAGAGTAACCTCCCGGTTCACTGGTGTACAGACACCAGGTGACTGCACGAAGGTACCAGAACGCTAATCCCAGAAATAATCAAAAACTACTTTCAGCCCTGCCATTGACAAATAACATAACTAGTTGACTTATCACATAACTTACCCGCCTTAACCAAACTCAAATTTGCGTATACTAGTTTGATAGACAAACGAAAGGCCATCACTCAGCAACTCAATAATGTAAGCTAACTACAAACCACAAACGAGTCCTGCTTGCAGTATACTTGTACTTAATGGTTTTGTAACAAACGAACAAAAACATCGCCACTGCTTGTTGTGTAGTTAACTATCTAGCTCGGACACTTGCGTTTCAGAAATTTGCGTTCACTTTGATTTTAAAACATAGCTGTCCTGACAAAGTGGTCCGATACTATGAACCCGGAGCCTTGTTAGAACAAGGAGTGCCCTCATGAAAAGATGTATCTGTAGCCGTCAGTTCATAGCAGACAAGTTAGCTTATATAAGAATTAGCTCGCTAACGCTGCTCGACACAGAAACCGACCACAGCAGGCCATGACAAGCTTGTCCCACAAGAAGCTAACCCTGACCTGCCTCGTTAGCTGGCTAGCAAGCTAAACCACGCTAGCTAGCCACCTTAATGTTACTTAGGCCTTTCCTGGGCGAAGCATCTCAACACAAAACAATTCGCCAAAGACAAAACTATTCGGCGTACTGGCAATTTCCTTGCTCGGGCATTGGCCTGCTACGTATCGGTACTTAAGTGTTTTCACGTTTCTGCTTCTTACCTTGTAGAAGGCCCCGTTCGAGCCGCGCACCTCCACCGCCAGCCCGTCCATGGTTGTCGTTGCTTCCCCACGACTGTGCCTCTCCGCAGCCGCTCCGACTCCGTGCGCGTCCGGTAACACCCCCAGCTTCGCTGGCCCGTCGCCGCTCTCCGGCCTCTTGTGGATTTCCAGCGTTTCGGATTGAGGGGTAGGGGCAAAGGTGATAGGGGTGAGGGAAAGGGATTGGGTAGAACTGTCGATAACGTCTTCCAGGTGGCCAAGCTACTCAACGACGTTAGCAGTTAATAGCAGGGCAATCAACCGGCCAGTTACGGAGCAAGGTGATGTTGCGTTTGAGGGGCGCGACGGTGGACCACTTTAGCTTGCTATTTCGTTAGCTATGTGAATGGGGTATTAACAAATAGCTAGCTAACAAGCTAGCGAGCTACTGAAATTTACCGACACCTTGAATACCTTGGTTGGTAGCGAGCGATGTATCAAAACGATTATAAATGTGGTAAACTATTGTCGTACTCTGGGCAGGAATATATCTTGGAGTTATTTAATTTCGTCGGCAATCCCGTTTTGTAAACCTAAGTGTATGTGCACTGAAGCCTCCTCCCAGTAGCGATTTCAGCGTAGTATCACCCGGCAGCTCCTGCAAAACTCCTACTGCCCGTCCCCTCAAACGCACGCCGACAGAGTGAGACGGCTACAGACTGAATGACCCTCCAAGACCCCTCCCCTTGGTCCTCCAGCAGCCGCCCAAAATTACACGCGGGTTTTCTATTGGCAAATATGTTTGCCTTTCGCCCGCAATACCGCTTATTATTGGTTAACAGCCAAAGACCTGCCTGGGCACAACCCCTTGATTGAGTTTCTGGTCTGCAATGGGTGTAATGATTGGTGCAATTGTCCGTCTGTCGCATTTGGGCTCGAAATTTATTGGTTCTTCGCTTTTCTTGTCTAGCCAATTCTGTCACCTCTGAGCTATTCGGTGAAAGAAAAAAAAAAAAACGCATTCCGATGTTGTCTGAAGTGTTTATGAGCAGAACTGTGACGCCGTTTAGCTTTAAAACCAAACGATTACCAAATGATAAACATGAAGTATATGCAGGAAAACCCAGCAATGCATGTAGTGTAGAAAAAGCAGAGTGGGTTTATATTCAATAGGGGGAGGGTTTTGCTCATTTCAGGGTCTGGGATAAAGATATAGTTGACCATACAGGTTAATTAGGAGAAATAAATAATGATTTGCCCACTCCCCCAACCCCCCATCTTACCCCCATAAATTACACCTATGCCATTGCAAGGCCGTACAGTTGTGTGAAAATAAGACGGGACAGGGTGGTGTGTCCCGGGACAAATCCAAGGGGTAACTGGGGATAACAGAACACGACCAACCACCATCAGGGGTCCTGGGAAAGGACGAACGAACAACCCTGTCACAGTCGCAACTCTGCCCAATGTGTAATTTTAACCATCATCACATGGCCACTATAATCAGGAACAGAACAGTGCAAGGGATAATGATGTGGTTGACTTGCCTGTCAATCTTCTGATCTTTCTGTGCAGGTCCAGCCAGCCCGTGGGCCTATAGGATGCAGTATTTAATTATATCTCAATACCACCTCTTGCACAGTGCACACCTCCACAAGAAATCGAATAATAATAATAATAATAATAATAATAATAATAATAATAATAATAATAATAATAATAATTTCAATAAAGAATCAAAGACCATGTGCAATCTCATTTGAACTATTTTTAACCAGTTAAATCAGGGGATGATGAGGTGGCAGGCTGAAGGAGCCAGGTTGGGAATTTAGCCAGGACAGCAGGGATCCCCCTACTCTTTGCAATGAGTGTCACGGGGTCTTTAATTACCACAGTGAGTCAGGACTTCGGTTTAACATCTCATCCGAAAGATAAGCGGTGTCCTATAGCATCTCCTATAGCAGTGTCCCCGTCACAGCACTGGGGCCCAGGAGTCATCTGACCAGAGGGAAGATTGCCCCCTGCTGGCCCACCAATGCCACTTACCAGCAGCAACTTTCCCCAGGTGGTCTTCCATCCAAGTACTAACAAAGCTCACAGTTGCTGAGCATCAGCCATTCAGCAGGAGCAGGGTGCATGGTGGTATGGCTGCTGCAAGGTAGTCTCATTGAGATCAAGATCTCTTTTACAAAAGAGACCTGCAAACAAATAGAATGTATAAAAACTTTAAACAGACAAGTACGATTAAATATAATTTATTATAAATTCAGAAAGTTTTGGTGCCGTCCAACCTGGGGCTCCCCCAAAACATTATCGCTTTCCACTGCATTTCAACCTTCAACTTTATTTATATAGCATTTTTTTTTAACTGACACTGTCTCAAAGATGATTTACCATGGGGAAAAAAACAGGCCTGAACCCCCAAAAGGACAAACAAAGGTTATTTTTTTTTACCTCCTCAGAGGGAATAAATGGTGGTGAGAACAAAACTCTCCAGTGTAATAGTTAAGACAGAATGAATGGTAACATACATTTAATAAGGAATCTTGCAGAAAACAATAAAATCAGTTTGGCAGGTTACAATCAGAGGTAGTTAATTCAATTAGGTGGTAAAATACACAGTTTCAATCACGGAGGTGTGCAGTTACCTGGAATTCGGAAGGGCCTGGTAATGCATAGGCTTCCAGATTGCATCATGGATTTTGTGGCTTCCCTATCCCAAGGTACTTAGAGCTTCCTAAGGTTTATGAAATACAGACAATCAGCAGAAAAATCATATCCTAATGCTTCCACCAGAGGGCAGGATTACCCAATTTAATTGAAATCCAGGGGCGGAATCCATCTTTTTTTGCATTGACCTTTTGCCCTTTTCACTGAGCGCAGAGTACGGTTACTGGAAGTCCGTCGTCGTCAGTGAAGGGTTTTCAAAATGTGTTAACAATTTACAGACAAAAAGCAGTAGTTTGTCCGGGCCTCGTTTTACCAACCCGTCAGTTGGTAACGACTATTTTAGCCAGGGCTAGCAATGATTAGAAGTAAGGTGTAACTCACCGGTGCAGCTGCTGACACTGTGTGTGCACTGATAATGGCGGCACTAATGGAATGGGATGAGGAAGCCAGTCGGCCTAAACCAGTGGCCTAACCCCACCCTGCTCCTGATGAGACCAGGCCAGTAGCGCTCAGCAGCCGTGAACTGCCTGGCATAGCTGGCTACGATCATAGCTCAGGCTTGTGTCTATACTATACTGTAGGGTAGACCTGTATTCATACACAGTAATATATTCGGCTTCAATTCAATTCTTGCACAGCTTATATGGATCCAGCAAACATACATTTTACTCTATCAAATTAATGCAGCATTGTCCCGTGTGGGGAACACCGACAGTGCAGGATTTAAAAGACGCAATATGCTTGCATATGGACGCAGTTAGGGCGCAAGCATAAGCGGTGCACAGATACTTGGCAATTACATTTGCATTATCCTTTTTTAGAACTGAAGCCCTCCCTGTTCCACGGTAGTCACGCGGTTTTAATTCAAACGAGAAGGCAGCGTCAGCCTCAGCTTCGGTATATTGCGTCCGCGCAACCTTCCATTGTGCCACTTATCTTTGGAGAAATTACGCAAAGCAGGTTCAGGACAGAGAGATTGTTCTTCTTTCTGCATTACTTCTGTGAGTCAGAGTTGAGTAATATGATCCGTGCATTGAAAGAAAAAAACCAAGGAATAGGCGTAGTCTACTAATTAACACCGCGCCACATATAAATGAGTTTTCTTTTTAGACCAATATGCGTCCATTTAGTGCATTTTAATGCGTCCATAAGTATCACGAAGGCAGTATTTCAACAACACTTTCATGCATAACCTATTATAAATAGGCCCACTGTAGGCCTACGTTGCAATTATCCGGTCCATATTTCATTTGCACAGTTATTCACACAAAAACATAAACAAACAAAATCACAGTCTATCGGATCAACTGACTGGCCCTAACATGTAGTAGGCTAGCCTATCGGTAGGCTGCTGCTGTTATTTATTTATTTATTTATTTTTAATCACATTACTCATATTTCAAATTATGAAATTCGTAGCCAACGCCTCATTATTTTACCTTAAACTCAGGCTAAGCCGACAGCCTGGTTGATGCAACAAGTCTGTCGTCTGATGAGACCTCAGCTATGTAAGCAGAAGACTTTCCTGAGAAGCAGAACCGTCACATTTCAGTCTGGATATTGCAACATCTCGTACATTAAAAACAAAGAGTCATCACCGCGTCGGATTTCATGTCATTACATAGAAGCTGTAGATTAAATAGGCCTACTGCTCAACTGGAGACAAGTTGTATCCTTTCTAGTTTTAAGGAATCACTTAAAGGACGAATAAGTAATAATTGATAAGGTAAGGCGGTGCATCAATATATTCTTTCACCCACTGCTTGGCTTTTCGTTAGATAAATTAACATAACGAATTCAACGTGTGAATTTTACGATGCGATTAAATAGAAATCAATCATGACCCATCAGTCATTTTCTCTAAAGGTATGATCTACGCAATGCTATTTAACAATCGGAGGGCAACACACCAACAGACCCTGTAGTTCATTTTTGTCCCCTTTAGGACAAAAAAACCATATCTACTATATTCTACTATGCTGAAATCTACACTACAGGGGGTATTCAGAAAGAAAGAAATAAATAATATTTTAAATAATATTTTCACTGTAATATATTCGAGTCATCCCAGACACTGGAATTATGTCAGCAAAATAAACAAAAATAGGCTGATTGAAACTTTTTTCCGCTGGGTTTCAGGAGGATATTGGCATGCTTTCAAGATGCAAAGCTATAAAGGGAAATAATACTAGCGAACACTGGCCATTGCTCAACCGTAGTTAGAATTCTTTACTTCTGTTGTCTCGCGACTTGCCCTGCTACACCAGCGCATACTTTGGCGTTGGGAGAGAGCTGGGATTAACGTTGCTTTCGTTTCTGATCCGGTTTTAGCTGTGCTACGGGCAACTAGTGCACTGGGCACATGGCTTGCGAATTTACTGAAAAATCACTAGAGCCAGAGAGGTTGGGCAGTCGATGCAAATCCGCGTGACAAACTTGATAAGCACATCGCACTGCATCTCAACAAGCCGCACTTTATCTCCAACCGTGGAAAATCTGCCATCTACCTGCGCGCGTTTTTTCTTATTTCAAAATCCAAACAAGACCACTCATCGCACTTAAAGGTAACTTTTGCTTATTTAGTTTATTTTTTGCGCTCATACCGAATGTCGCACGTAGCTCTGTCTATATTTTGGTAGTATTGTCATATAGGCTACATCGAGCACTTATTTCTGACTCTATGCCGTTTTAAGGTTGTATTACAATGAAAATTTGTCTTCTTTCCACTATAAGTTTTTATTATTTTTTTAAATTTTAAAACTGAGCTGCTTATTCCCAGTGAGCAAGCGACGTCGCACGGATAAGCCGATTAAATCGAAATGGGTCGTTCTTGGCTCTTCTGTCAACGTACGGTGGACATCCACATTAGATGGTCTATCTGCCAATCTTGATCGAGACCACTAAAATATTGTTTAATGTCTTCTAACTCAGCCTGAATAACGTGTGAGGTGTACGAGGTAACGTCCGGATGAAACGTCTGGTTACTCAGGAGACGTCAAACAGACAACACGGCGGCGTTCCACGTTCGTCGAAAGGACGTGATTTTGCTCTCGGGGTTAGAATTTGTAGTACATATATTTGGATAAATCTATTGGTACTGTTATTTGTTTGAATAAATATGTTTTAACGGATTCTCAATGCAGTCTCGAGAATGCAATATTATTAGATAATTGAACAACCTTGTGCAGTGGCTCCCTAATTTTGTATTCTACAGTTACGGGTCACCCATAGTCATTTTAGTATAGTACGCTTTTTGCAGTAAACTGTCACAACGACGCTTTACAGAGGGGCAAAATGAGCACAAACAGAGCAAGAGCAAAAACTGCTAAGTAATTCGGGGCGTTATGTCTCATGCAGCTTCTTATCGACGTCGGTCATATGCTATAGATTCAGCTACACGTAGCCGCTGGCTGTACATTGGAACTATTTCCCCGGTGACTTTATTGTGCAATTGTGCTGCTACTGTACACGATAGCCTATGCAATAGGCCATATGATATTCTATTGCAGCGATCACATATGGTGTTTCCTGGTACACTGGTCTATTACTGCTGTATTTCTGCCACCTTTTGTTTCTGCTATTTCTGCCTCCAACTTCCTCGTGCCTGTCTGGTGCGATAACGTGCTGCTGCAAAATGTTGCATGATTTTATCTGTCTTTTTTATGCCTTTTTACCTGCTCAGGTACTGCAGCCTTCCAGCAAACTCTGGTATTTTTACGCAGTTGTACTTGAAGTAGTCTAATGTTGATTATTACGCATCATCAGTTGAATAACTGACTGACTGACTGACTGAATCAATCAATCAATGCCACCCCGCCCTCCCCACAATAAATGCTATAGCTGATAGAAAGGTTAATTAGGTCCGCCAGAGCCAGCTGCCCTCATTCATTCTCACCTGCAAGAGCGGGCTTTGTTGTTTTTTTTATTATTCTACATGTATGCGAGATACAGGTATCTCATAGTGTCAGTAACAGGCTAAAAGTAGCCCCCCCCCCCCCCCCCCCCCCCCCCCCCACGCTTCATACACCCCTGAGTATGGGACCCAGCCAAAAGTATGGGAAAAGTAGAGTAAAATTTGTTATTTTTGCTACATACTTCAGGCATTGGATTTGAGTCCAAAAGATGAATAAGAGACTGAAGTACAGACAATCAGATATTTCATGTTGCCTGTGTAAATAAGCCAATATGTTTTACCATTTTACAGGAATATCTTTTTGTGTTGAATCCCACCATTTTCTGCTGTGCAAAATTAAGTCAACGGATGAATGACACGTGTTACTCAGGTGTTTCCTTTTGCATGGATTATTCACACATAAAAGACCAGCGAGTGCCTAGTCTCGGTCTTCGCCTTTGTTTTCATCTGTGGAGATGGCGTTTGGAGTCAGGAAGCATACACCACTCACAAAGACCAGAGAACAAACTATGGCTGAAATGCAGCTAATCTTTAAGCTAATTGAACAGAAGAATTCAGTACAAAAGAGTATAAAAAAAGACCCGATAACTATCAAGGATGTGGAGATGGACCGCCAAAAAAAAAAAAAAAAAAAACTCTGACTCATGCGCTTCTGAGTCAGAACCGGACGACGGCAGCAGCGCCCGGTCAATCAAAAAAAATCAGGATAGGAAGTACACTGTGAGGCGCTAGCGCGGCAGAAAGATTCATAACGATTTAGTTTCATCAAACCGTTCCGTAAGAGACGGCGGTGCAGCCGTTAGCCATATATGCGCCGTTTGGGGGTCCTATCCCTCTCTCAGCTGTGGTCCCTTCTCTATCATTTGTTCTCGCTGCTTTCTACCTGTCCGAATACAACAGTAAATAAACAAATAATTGCAAAAGGACGGAGTAGGCTACTGTCCTGCTCTCCTAAAATTAAATTAAAAAAAAAAAAAAAAAAAAACACCCTTCTGTGGCAGCCAGCCGCAGTTTGTTGTAATAAACTTTAATGATAAAGTTTGCGCATTTTTAAATTTATAAGGTGCAAAAAAAGCATATTTTGGGGCTTTGGTCTTGCGTGGTTGATGGTGTTTCCCAGACTCCTTCAGGGTAAGACACTATCGAGGCACTTTCAAATGACTACTAGTAAAGGAGATTAGCATATTGTTTATGCGTTACTTCCACGATTGTGCGATTGTATACGCTCAGGCTAGTCTAATCGAGTCTACCATTTATGCTCAGACAAGAAAGCAAATAGTTTAGTACAGTTCAGAGGCAATGGAAAGCATGCAACTTGCATTGAGAGAAAAAAGAAAAAACAAAGGAAATTGGTACTGATTACAGAGATAATTTTGCACCCGACATGACTGCAAAAACAATCTCTGTGGCTGCACTGTAACCACGTTCTCATGGCTTGGAACTTGATAAGTTTCCATATAAAAGTGACGCCATCAGACCCATGGGTAAAATACATATTTGTTTTGGATTCAAATACTTTTCTGTGCTCTGTTGATCTTGCGTGGTGTAATTTAGCCAGTCAACATGACCAGAAGGCGGGGTTTGCACTTTTTGAGAGTATTTCATTGGTTCCGACAAGACAAGACAAGATCAAGATCACCAGACAATATCAGTAAAGTGTAGAAAAGTATTTGAATCCAAAACAAATATGTATTTGACCCAGGTCTGGACCGCACGCATATACCCAAACCAAGGGTGATGTAGAGCTTCCCATGAACAAAACACAAGCTCCATTTTGTGTAGCTGCATGGAACGGTCCAGAGCAATTTCAGTTTCAGTGTTTCAGTACTTTGGTGATCGGACGTTTCGTGAGGGGCAGTTCACACTGCCTAAACTCCTCTCTGCAGCACTCTACAGTGGTTTCGCCACTTCGCAAAAAAATAGTCTTTGAGCCTGAACCGGGCCACTGCTCTTCTCACTGTCGTGTCTTCCTTCCTCTTCTGTGTCAGCACCAGTTTCAGACAGATGGCACGCGTGTGAGGCAGCCAGACCAGGCCAAAGCCGATTGGTTGGTTGGTTGGTTGGCTGGTTGAAGATGAATCGCTGCAACAGCTCCCTGTACTGCCCCATCATCCAGGAGATGATGAACAACAGGGGCGGCACGGCGTCCAACTCCTCGGAGTGGGCGCTGAACATGGGCGTGGTGGGCCTCCACGGGGTGATCTCGGCCTTCGGCATCCTGGAGAACCTGCTCATCCTGTGGGTGGTGGGCTTCCGCGTGCGCCGCTCGGTCAACAGCACCTGGATCCTCAACCTGGCCGCGTCCGACCTGCTGGCCACCGCCTCCCTGCCCTTCTTCACCTTCTTCCTGGCCCGGGGCTTCACCTGGACGCTGGGCACCGCCTTCTGCAAGGTGCACTCCTCCGTCTTCTTCCTCAACATGTTCGTCAGCGGCTTCCTGCTGGGCGCCATCAGCCTGGACCGCTGCCTGGTGTCGCTGCGGCCCGTCTGGTGCCAGAACCACCGGCACGTGGGCCTGGCCACGCGCGTGTGCTGGGCCGTCTGGGGCCTGGCGCTGCTCAACACCGTGCCCTACTACCTGTTCCGCGACACCATCCCGCGCTGCGACGGGCGGATCATGTGCTACTACAACTTCCGGCAGCACGCCCCGGAGGGCGCCCCGGTCGAGACGCTCTGCCGGAGCAGGCAGGACGCCCTGGCGGTCAGCAAGTTCCTCCTGGCCTTCCTGCTCCCCCTGCTGGCCATCGTGGGGAGCTACGTGGCGGTCAGCGTCAGCATCCGGCGACGGGGCCACCGCCACACCTTCCGCTTCCTCCGGCTGGTGGTGGCGGTGATCGTCACCTTCGTCCTGTGCTGGGCGCCCTACCACACCTTCAGCGTGCTGGAGGCGGGGGCCGACTACAACCCTGCCCTGCGGCAGCCCGTGGCGCGGGCGCTGCCCGCCGCCGCCAGCCTGGCCTTCCTCAACAGCGTGCTCAACCCGCTGGTCTACGTCTTCAGCTGCCCCGACTTCCTGGCCAAGATCCGGCAGTCGCTGGGGGCGGTGCTGGAGAACGTCCTGGCGGAGGACCTCGGGGACCTGGCCCGCCGCCGCAGCACCGCCCCCTCCTCCGTCAGCGCCAGCGAGCTGCTGCCGAAGGGGCCCCACCCTCGCCCCGCGCCCAACAACAACGGCGCGAGGCGGGACAAGGAGGAGGCGGAGCACCCCGTCTTTTGAGGGGAACCCCCACCCCGCTGCTACCGCCAGGGCCACCGCCGGCGGGGTGAAAGGTGGTGACGATTCTAGGGGGCCCACAAGTTGAGGGGGGCCCCAGGGCTAGAGAGGGCCCACAAAAATACCAGTAGGATGGGGCCTGGAGCAATGTTCTTTCAGGGGGCCCAGAATTCCTGGCTTCGCCCCTGGTAGCCAATGCACTTCTGGATAAGAACTTTCAATTGATTTTTATCTTGTTTACAATTCGCTGCACCCAAGGACGTAGATCTCATTTCAGTTTTGGCGTTGGGTGGGGTGGCGAGGGGGGAGTGTCCACAAACAGGAAATGTTCTTTTCAGATTTTTTTCAGGGCTGGGGCAGGGGGGGGACACTAACAGTACCACCCAATACAACATGATAACATTTGGGGTGGGGCCCTTTGATGTTTTCCAAAGTTGTGTTAGTCGTGTGCCCCCCCCCCCCCCCCCCAGGAGGTGCGTCCAAAATGGAGATGTAGAGAGAAAAAAAAATATCTTTAACAGACACAAAAAGAATTTTGTTTTTCTCAAACCTGCTTGGCAGGCTGCTTGCTGCACACAATTTTGTCACCCAGATGCTGAAGTTGCTTTTTGTTACAACTTTTTGCCACCAGGAGGTGCTATTTTATTAATGTGGACCTCCATCTTTATTTCCGGACATTGACTTCTCAACATCCTTTTGGGGAAGAGATAAATAGCACCAGACTGAAGACACACCTATTTCACAGAACAGCCCAGCTGTCAGGACTGTCACTCAGTCCTATACCTTTGCTGATGTACAGATAATAAGTAAGATTTTATCATTATTATTTTATCATTATTAAAACCATCCCGGTACAGTTTTGAAACTGCTCCCACCATGATTTTTTAAAACATTTTTGTTGTCTGAAAGACAATTTCACAGACATTGTAAACTGGTTGTTATTAACTGATTATTTGCCCTCTGCTTTTTTAAAACTGCCGTGATGGATCTCTATCAAAAGCATTGTGGATACCACGGTTCTCAGTAATTTTAGATCCATATCTAAATTCTTCTGTTGTCGTTAGTTCTGCTTTCAACGTAAAAGTCTAATCAGTCATCTTAAAAACTCCCCTCTCAGAGAGTTCAAAAATGTTTTCAGCCATGACTAAAAAGTTTTTGTTTTTTTTCTAACCTATCATTTTTTTGTGGCCTTAGGAGAATATACTGAACATCAGAAATGTTTGAGTTCCAAAAGGTCATATTTTGGGCCCACTTGTCTCCTCTTTGTACATGCTTCCCCTTCATTAGAAAGCATGGTATTAAATGTCATTTTATGCCAGTTGTATGCTATTATAACTGTATATCTGTGCAAGTATATCTGTGAGGATATACTCAGACTGCACCTTAGTAAGATGAGTGGCAAAATTCTAGCAGAATTCTCTCCAGCTGAACCAAGATAAAACAAAAGTCCAAGGCACTGAGTCAAGGGGTCACAGAGAAAATGTGTCTCTTGTGTTAGGCTGGCCATGAACACAAAAACGGAAGAGATCTTGGCGTAATTGTGGGTGCTGATTTGAGCTTTAAAAAGTTTATTTTTATCATCTGTGGAACATCGTAAAAGCGAGGTCTTTCCTGGCAGAGAAATTAGCAAATGCCTTTGTCACCAGCTGATTAGACTACAGCCAGAGAGACTCAAAGCAGCAATGCTCTCTTCACTGGTGTTCTCAAAACCAAAAAGAAAAAACACTCAATGGTCGCAAACAGAGCAAAATGCGACAGCACTTGTTCTGACAAGAACCGAGAAGAGAGCGCATAGGACACCTGTTTATATATCTCTGCACTGGGTACTGTTCATTTAATTAATTAATTTCAGAACTCATTTTAATGTGCTCTTATTTGTTTATTGGGAGACGTATGCAAGACATACACGCAATATGAAGTGTACCGAGTCTAAGCACTATGTACGTCCCATTTTTACAGTTTTGTTTAGGCAATATATAGAGGCAGACAGAACAAATAGAACAAAACTACCCCCAACCACCACTGCCCCCCCCCCAAAAAAAACATGGTAAGACACAAAATGTAGGGAATGCAGTATATGATTTGCCCTATTACAGGGGTCTAACTCATATTTTTTTAAAAGTCAGCTTTTAGATAACCAAATGAACTTTTATCAGTAGCTCTTCTCTATTATGGTTACTGTGTTTTTACATATCGTTTTATATACACCGTTTTGAATGGAAATGTCTTGTTTTTTTTTAAGCGTCCTTTGATTGCTTTACTATAACTTGAGCTTCCATATGCACTTTCAGCTACAACAGTTGTATGAAGGGCACAAAATAATAATAATAATAACACTATTATTATTATTGTTGTTATAATAATAATAATAATAATTATTATTATTATTGCTACTATTATTAATATTACTATTATTACCAGCAGTATTATCATACCCTAGTACAATTGTCCGTTACTTTATACTGGCTGTCGTCTTGTTCGAGGCAGAGGTTGCAGCCTGAGTTGCCCTTGCTGGAGCCCCACCTGCCCAGGCAGCGCAGGGACTTGAGCTCCTTCCGGACGTTGTTGCTGAGGAAGATGTAGAAGAAGGGGTCCAGCAGGCTGTTCAGGCTGGTCAGGGCGAAGCACAGCCGGTAGGCGAGGAAGAGGGACCGCTCCAGGTCGCACCGGTCGACGGCCAGGAAGTACGCCACGAACTTGTAGGCGCCCACCAGGTGGTACGGGCCGAAGACGACGAAGAAGATGACGGTGATGACGACGAGGGTGCCCACGATCTTGCGCCGCTCGCGGTCGGAGGTGGACGGCGACTCGCGCAGGGCCACCATGATGCGAGCGGAGGTGTAGCTTATGAGGGGAGGGAGGGAGGGAGGGAGGGAGGGGGAGAGAGAGAGGGCGAGAGTCAAAACAGCACTCGCTTATGTATTTAGATCGGGCACCCAACGTGGAGTATACCCAATTCCCACCCCAACTTGGAATGTTCAATCTGCAAACACAGCCCGCATTCCTGTGCAACAAGTACAGACAATCACCGCTCTCAAGTGCTTTTTTTTCTTTTCTTTTTTTTTTATTTCTTCACACCGTGGACTAAAGCCAAACTCGCACAGAGTGGAGTCGGAGGAAGACCTTTCGTGCGTTGCTGTCACATGCAGCCCTTCCCCCCCGAATGACCACTGGGGGGGTCACTGTAGGGGGGTTGAAACGCAGACCCCCTAACCGGCTGAACCCTCTCGTACCCTGGCTGGCGCAATCGGCAACTGTGTCACCCAATGGTGCCACCGGCTACGCTTGGCACAGGCAAGACTGTGAAGTTTATCCATGCAGCACAGCATGGTGCCTTGGCTGAATGAGCCTGATGGCATCCATTAAATATTAATGTCAATGTGTGATGGAGATTGACAGCTTGGTGAAGTGCCAACGTTGACATGGGCTTCCATCCTTCCACTCTTGGTGCGAGCTACGAGGACTACGCGACCTTCCTCTGCAGCAAAGCAATCGCACGAAAAGTCATGATAACCTAATACACACACACATACATGCACATAAGCACACACACACACAGACACAGACACACACATGCACACTTGCACACACACACACAGGCACACACATGCACACTTGCACACACACACACACACACACACACAGGCACACACATGCACACTTGCACACACACACACACACACACTAGCACACACACACACACACACACACACACACACACATACATACACACACAAGCGCACACACACACACTAGCACACACACACACACACAGGCACACACATGCACACTTGCACACACACACACACACACACGTACACACACACACACACACACTAGCACACACACACACGTACACACACACACACACACACTAGCACACACACACACGTACACACACACACACACACACACACACACACACACACACACACACAGACACACACACACACACACACACACGTACACACACACACACACACACACACACACACACACACACACACACACACACACATACATACACACACAAGCGCACACACACACTAGCACACACACACACACACAGGCACACACATGCACACTTGCACACACACACACACACACACGTACACACACACACACACACACTAGCACACACACACACGTACACACACACACACACACACACACTAGCACACACACACACGTACACACACACACACACACACACACACACACACACACACACACACACACACACAGACACACACACACACACACACACACACACACAGACACACACACACACACACACACACACACACACAAGCCCACACCTACCCCAGTATGCCACAGGGCAGCAGAAATCCCAGCACGATGGTGGCGATCTTGAAGCGGGCATAGCGGGCGCTGACGGGGTACTGCTCCAGGCACAGCCCCCTGACCGGCCGGTACACGGACGGGTACAGCCCGCTGAGGCTGAAGAGGAAGGTGCCGGTCCAGACGGCCAGGCTGGACAGAACCGCGACCCGGACGGTGCGGACACGCCGGCTCCCCAGCGGGTGGACGATGGCCAGGTACCGGTCCAGGGCCACCAGGCAGAGGTAGACCACGCTGGCGTACAGGTTGACGTAGAACAGGTAGCCCACGAAGTTGCAGGCGGCTGAGCCGTAGACCCAGCGGTGGGAGCGCTGCAGGTAGAGGATCCACGCGGGCAGGGTGAGGAGATGCAGCAGGTCCGACACCAGCAGGTTGATCAGGTAGACCAGCTGGACCCCCCCGCCGGAAAGGCCCAGTTGGTACAGTCCCCACAGAGACAGCAGATTGGCCGGCAGCCCCATGGAGAAGGACAGGCCGTAGATGCACGTCAGCCCCCAGATGTCAGCATCCAGTGAGAAGTTGCAACTCCCGTTGCTCATGATGGGCTTTTTAATAGTTCCACGGTCAAAAACCCTAAAAAAAAAAAAAAGCAGAGCATCACATGAGTCTTGGGAAGGTTAATGCTATTCCAAAAAAAAAAAAAAATCAGATAAAATAATCAAATGTATAATGCGAATTCAAAATTTTTTTAAGCAGAAAATTTGGGAAGAAATTTTACACATCACCGTTATACTCAACCTTAACACCAGTGCCCCTTAACCCTCAGCTTCAGCTCCATGCCTGTGGACCAACACAGTCTGTCTCTGAACAAACAAATGTTTCTCTCTACTGCACATCCTCCTGAGACCTCCCAATTGATTTTGTCCACAGTAGGACCCAATGAGTCTCTGTCCTTAATTTCAAGAACATCATATTCTACTATGCTGAAACGTACAAGATGAGGGACATTCATTACAAATAAAATAAGCAATGTCTTGGAAAATGTTTTCACCGCAACATGTTTTTCTTTTGTCACTTAAGACACTTAAAAAAATAATAATAATAACAATACTAATAATAATAAAAACGTAAATACTGAAAACTCAGGAAGATAAGCTGAAAGAAAAAAAACTAAAGAGTGAATATTTCCCAGACAGTTACCTATATTCAACACTCACCTGTACTCAAATTACCTTGCGCAACAATGGCACCGTTCAGGACTGTGTACAAAATGGTGAAAACTTATATGCCTGGTTGGTTCCCTGCGTAACAAGAAAGAGAAAAAGAAAGCTTTCGCGAGAACTACACGCAGGACTGCCACACACACGCCTGACTCAGTGCTGAACATTGACAGAGCATCGTACAAGAAAACTATTTGTACAAATTGCCAGGAAAAAAAAAAAAAACCAACTTGCTTAACTTCCTCACTGCCTATCTGTCAGAGCCGGCTACAGGAAGAGCAAGCTTGCAGTAGGAAGTCAGAACATAATTGCAAAGTTTCAAATATCAAGGGCTGCCATCTATCAGTGTTGCTTGATACCGCCCCCCTCCTCCCTGTGAAGTGCATGAACTGTCGTGCCTTTATGTGCCATTTTAGAAATGTTCATTGCTGGTTTTGGTGGTGCGGCTGAAACTGAGAATGAAAGATTTCTGAAATAACTTTTGACCGACCTCACAAATATCCCAGGTAATATTTTTAGGTAATTAGCCCCTTTCACGGTGTGAGATCACAAATACGTGATTAGAATGTTTTGAACTGAACATTCCAATGCTGGTGTAACAATCACTACTGGGAAAGCAACAGAGTTCCAGAACACTGACATCTGAATTTAGAAGAAAAAAAAAACCATTCCAAAAAACCTACTCTTCGAAGGGTTAATTCACAGCATACATTTTTTCAGCTTGATTAAATAACCTATAATGCCCAGACAAGTAGGTACATGAGTACTAGAAATGCTGTTACAACAATGGCACGTATGCTGGAGCAGTGTCCCGCATACATTATTACATTAAAAATTAATCTGCGCACTTTATGTGGAGCTGGAGTGAATTTTGAGCGCTGCTAGACCTGAGGAAACTTAAGAAAGGGCACGGAGGTCTGCTGTGCGCGGGATGTGGTGTGCACTGAGGCTGTTCGTATTTTTAAACGAGCAGTCGTGCACGTCACTCGTGCATGACTCTCTCTCTCTGGCGTCGGTTTTTTTTGCGGGAGGAAGGGGTGTGTGCCGCTGTTTTTTGTTTTTTTTTCCAGTCCGTCTTCCTCTTGCGGCCGAGGCGGTTCTTGCAGCACGCCTTCCTGCAGACGGCCGCGCAGGCCCAGACGGAGGCCGCGGCGAGGGCCAAGGAGCAGCGCCGCCACGTCCAGGCAGTGGTAGGCGTACCACTCGAGGACGAAGTCGGCCCGCGCCAGCCACAGGGCGGCGGAGCGCTGGACGGCGAGCAGGTCGGCGCCGCCCGGGGAAGCGCCGCCGGACGCGCTCCCGGTAGCGGGGCGGGATGACCAGACGCTCCTGGAGCAGGTTGGCCAGGCGGTGCAGCGGGTTCAGCGCCCGCCCCGGGGAAGTCCACCCAGTCGCCCAGCTGGGGCACGTAGGAGGGCGGCGAGGGCGCCGGGAGGAAGTGGCCGTCCCCGGCGTTGGCCCAGCGCGCGTCGCAGACCACGGGCGGGCGCAGGTAGCGCCCGAGGAGCGCCCCGAACGGCAGGGCGGGGTCGGTCAGTCCCCCAGGTCGTACCCGGCGTCTCGCAGCCCGGACACGAAGGCGGCGGCGTCCTCCAGCGTGGCGGCGGCCACCTTGGCGCAGATGCCGTGCCCCAGCGCCTGCGAGGAGGCCGCCTCCGCCTGCGGGTACAGGAAACGCATCACCGGCCCCTTGCGCCGATTCTCCAGCGTCCGCCGCGCCAGCTTGTCGTAGAAGGCCAGGTCCACCTCGTCCTCCGTCGGCTTGGCGGCGTCGACGGCGGCGTAGTGCGACGCGCTGCCCTCGACGTACCGGCTGCTGGCCGAGCGGATGGCGGTCAGCCGGGGTGTCCCCGGGCGTGCGGCTCCTTCAGCGGGATGTCCATGTGCACCCAGTGGCTCCCGTCAGGCGGGGACCACCAGGATCTTGTCGCCACGGCAACCGCCGGGTGGGAGGAGCAACCGGCGGAAGTGCAGTCGCGTAGAAAGCACCTCGCGTAGCCCCCCATTTCTTACTCGGCTGGAACAGACGACAACAACGACAACAACGACGACGACAAAAGTCAGCTACACACACATTTAAAATCTTCATCGCTATGAATAACCGTACAAAATGAGTACTGAGTATCGGACCTGTGTTTTGTAGCTGTCCCAATGACCTTGCACTTATTGTAACGTCGCTTTGGATAAAAGCGTCTGCCGAATAAATGTCACGTAATGTAAAGTAAATGTAAAACGGTTGTCAGGGAAACTGCAGTTTTCATAAATGGCGCACTTCCCCTTTAAGGTGGTCTGTGAGGTAGCACAAGAAAAAAGGGGAGGATAACCAGGAAGCAGAAATAGGTGGCGCATTTGTAATCACAGTCACTTGCCTCAGCACAATACTCTACAGTGTAAAATTAAAATAAAAAATTGCTATGCAAATAGGTTGGGAAAAGGGAAATTCTGTGCAGAAAGGCCTATCACTTAAACTAGGCAGCAACAGAAACACCCACACGTGACTTTGAAAGACAATCTTAGCAAGCGATCAGTATTTGTGTACAGTATGTGTGACTCTGTGTCTTTGAATAAGTTTAAATACATTCAAACTTATGCAAATCAACAAAAATAATTATTTCAAATGTGCACACAAGCCTCCGAATGATGTAGTTAATCACACAGGGTAACTGCACAAGATTCTTTAAATTGTTGGTTGCTGTTTGTATTATAAAACACCCAGCTACTTACCTTAAAGACGCCTTTTTCAATGGCAGTGGATCCTGGGAAGTAAACATACCTGGCTGGAACTCTTGCCAACTTGGCTGAGAACACACCCAGCTCACAAGGCCATCGGAGGTCAAAGATTGTTGATTCACAACCTCCTAGCCTCTGTACTGGTGTTTACATGGTACAGTTCATCATTATTATACTTTCATGCTTACAATGTTTTTTTAAAATTTTTTATTAGGCTATTTCTGTTATTATTTTTCAACATACATGGCTAGCTGTTGAAGCAATTCAGTTCAAACACAAGTAAATGTGCCTAAACTATTGGGCCACCTGGGAAACAACAGGGCAGCTCTACGTGGCAGGCCAGTTCTCTAACAAATATACAAATCATGTGCGAATACACAGTAAAACATCCAGTGTTAATTCATCCCAAACAGACTACATTTGGTCCGACTCAGCGTTGCTTTCAGGAATACAAAAGTTCAATATCAACAAGAAGGCAACAAATGGCCACTTTTAATCATAGGTGTGGAGTTAGCTGAATAATCCAACTTATTAGACCACTCCATGGAACACATCCGTGTACTAGAACACAGCGCTTTAACAGGATGAGCCACCCAGCAGGCGCCAAGATTCTCTTCTTCGACTTCCTAAACAGAATGGAAATACAATCGTACGTTTATGCACCTCCTCAACTGTAGCCTGGGTCTGTTTCAAGCGTTCAGCAAATGGGAACACAGCACAGAACGAAGCGAAGATGGTTAATTTTATTCCCCCCTGAGAACAGGAACTGAAAGCAGGAAACTACAGCAGATATAAATATTACATTACAAGGACATCAGCGGCTGATGCAGCTGCAGCAGTGCTGTACTTTCCGCGACTTCTATCCAAACACATTCTTATATTCTGGGCCATCAGCAAATCTAGTTCTATGGTGACAAACGTTCTACATAACATAAACTCTGTGGTCCAAGTAGGCTTCCCATTGGCTGCCTGTGGGTTGAGCGCACTGATTGTAGAAAAGGTTGATTGGATAGAATAAATATTGAGCCAATGTAAGAATTAATGATTCATAGTAAATAGACCCAGGTGATATATTTTAGTGCACTCATAATATACTTGACGGTGCATGCAGACTTGAGGGGATATTAGCAAAGCCATTTGGGGGGCAGTCACGTGATCGATCAGGTGATCCTTGTGTCCACTATTGTCGAATGCGTACACCGTGGTGTGGGGGGAGTAGGGAGGCTAGGTAGTGAGAACAGGGGTGACTACATGGGACGGCATGACTACGGGTGCGATGGCAACGGGCGCAGGCTGGACGTTGACGAAGACGAGGGTCTGTTTGCGTCGCTTGATCTCCCGGGCAATCTGGCACCAGGAGCAGACGTTGCAGAACGCGGCGTAGATGCAGTCTGAACACATGTCTCCCTGTGGACAGACACACGTCTCATCTGTCAGTCAAATCCTTTCAAAATACTGGGTGCAGTCCAAGACCCTCCATACCCTTATGGGTCTCGTGCAGCTAAGTATTTTCTTACAGAAAAATGATGGAAAAACCTGAAGATGGGATTTACTATGATAGGGTACCGTCATCCACCACTTCCCTCCCCCACCCACACCCCGCCCCGCCCCCCGGCGCCTCCCATGTTGCATACCTGGATGCCGTATCTGTTGCGCACACCAGCCCTCATGGCAAAGGAAACGGGGGGCACGCAGGGGGACAGTGTGTCCACCAGGGGGAGACAGGCGCATTCCCCGAATTCCGAAGTCGTCTTGCAGGCTAAACAGGGGAAGCACCACAGCCCGAGGCAGCCTGCAGGGAGCAGAAGTTCAGTTAACACTTTTTCAAAAAGAACAGCATGTATTTCAATACAGTCGTGTAAATAAACTTCAAGTAGAGAAAGGAAACATCGACACAAGTAAAAAATAAAAATGAAATAAATAATACAGTAAAAAGATTAAAAAAATATAAAAGACATACTTTGTCTCAATATCCATACATTACTCATACAAATTAAAATTGGATTCTCAGGGGAGAAAGTTAAAATTTTGGCAAGATTTTGCACAAATGTTTTTTGTTTTGATAGCTTTGTTGTTTCAGCAAGAAGTTCAGTTAACACGTAATGTTCTGTCAGCATTGCTGTGACGATAACACAAGATTTAAACCATTTGCGTTGACATTACATTACAGGCATTTAGCAGACGCTCTTATCCAGAGCGACGTACACAACTTTTACACAGCATTTTTACATTGGATCCATTAATACAGCTGAAGATTGAAACGATTCTGGTTAAGTACCTTGCTCAAGGGTACAACGGCAGTGTCCTTACCCGGGAATCGAACCTGCAACCTTTCGGTTACAAGCCCAGTTCCTTACCCACTGTGCTACACTGCCGCCCTATATCCTAGGAAGGTTGAATCCTAGGAAGCGCTGATATTTTGTAGCCGCACACAGCACGTGCTGTTTTTAGCCTGTTTACACAGGGTGGCAACTTCTTAACTTTCAGTTTACTATGTTCTGCCAGCCAGTATCCCAATGTCCATTCTCCTCACTAAACAATAAATAAATAAATATATTTGCCTGGTTACACACCCAGAGATGTACTATACTTAGCGAACTCTCTAGATGTTACTGTGTTGGTTTCATCACATAATATAAGCGGAACATTCAAATGAACAAGAAATTACTGTCCTGTCAGCCTTAGCATGTTTTGAGATTTAATGTAGCCTAGTATCTGCAAAGAATACATAGTAGGCCTATCTGATCACAAATAAGCAGTATCACGGCTTGTATTTTGCGTCATGATTTCGGACAGAAATACAAAGAGATGTACTGATGGTGCCACATAGGCAAACAGGCACAGCCAGACTCACAAGCATGCATGTTAATACAAAAAAACACGAAAGGTCAAAAAATTGAAAGGGACACAGGAAGACCCACAGGCAAACAGGCAGTCATACACAGCTAGACCAACTCACAGACAAACAGACAGTCAAACACAACTAGACCAACTCACAGACAAACAGACAGTCATACACAACTAGACAAACTCACAGACAAACAGACAGTCAAGCACAGCTAGACCAACTCACAAACAAACAGACAGTCATACACAACTAGACAAACTGACAGACAAACAGACTGTCATACACAACTAGTCCAGCTCACAGGCAAACAGACAGTCACAAACAGCCAGAAACTGACAGACAATCGGGCAGCCACAAACAGCAGGAAAGATTCACAGACAATCAGCTGGTCATACAGAGGTAGAAAGACTCACAGCTAGACAGGTCATCGCAGCAGTCACAGATTCCTGTGCTCCACTGATTTGACTGCACCATCCCAACTTGCACCGCTGGTGGCTGTTGGACTATCACATTAGTTGTCATATTGATCTCTGCAGATGGAAAGACGCACTGTGAGGAGGTTTAAATCAACAGTTTTTTCTGGAATGTTTGTAAGTGCAGGGATCAATTTAAGCTTTTATTCACAAATTAATATCTTTCAATCTATATACTTTTACAGTTATTGATCTTTTCTTCCCCGAGTCCTAATCAACAAAACTTCCTTTAAAACACGTCTTTGAGCCTAAAATGACCAGCCAAAACTTATGGGGAAAAGGGCTCTTATAGCATTTGCGCACCGACTAGTTTGGCCCAGTGCTCTATAATTAGTCAATCACTGTAGGTATATGTTCCCATTGGCTTTCCGTCAGAACAAAAAGCCTTTCTCTGTAGCCAGCCACAGAATAAAGACATACTGGTGAAACAGCGATCACCTGGACTCATGTGGCCCTGTGCATTGCATAGATTAAAAGGACCACAATGGAAATAAGCCTTTGGGCATCATTGTGTTTTTATCCTTTTGATGATTTCTGTATTTGGGGCATCTCTGGCTAGAGGGGGCACTTGCATTTTAATGATCAATAAAAAATTTAAATCAATCAAATCAATCATTACACCAAGCAGTCTAAACCCAATTGAAATAATAATAATAATAATAATAATAATAATAATAATAATAATAATAATAATAATAAATCCACCTGGTGCCTACCTGGCTACTCAGCCTCTTGTTGCTCTGACAGCGCACCCTTCTGATTTCGGTGTGAAAGTGGAACGCAGGCGATGGCTACTCGCACCCGCTTGTGTCGATGAAGCGCTACGATTACACTAAATTTCCATATTCCGTCACGTAGAATCCATCCGTGTTTGTTTTGATTTTGACTATGAACACACAGTCTCTTACTTTCACTTCAAGTGACACGTGATTCCACGGATATATCACTGTCAGATTGCACGCGGGCACCAACATCCGTGTCACCTGTCAACCCCAAGCTTGGTCCTCGAGACCTTGAGATGGTCCTTGTTTTTTGCTCCATCCAAACCTGCAACTACATCACAGGATTCCTTTTCATTAGTTTTAATTAATCAGGTCTAATGAATGCAGGTGACCGTGTGCTGGAGGCACTTGGTGTTTTGTTATTCTGAATATTCAGGCTCAGACTTTCAGTCATCCATCAGACTCTTGTTATTAAGCTTAGACAGAGCAGGGACCAGGTTTGCTTACAGCATATCTGACCTGTGAATGAGATACATGGATAAGGAACTGAACACAAACAGGTATGACAGGTTGGGATGTGAATCCAAAGAGTCTTTGTGACCGTCCTCTGTAAAAAAGCGCTATGCAAATAAAACTGAATTGAATGTGTGGACTGAGAGCCTGTGTCTTAGCAAATAAATGATTTATGATTGAGTTCAGAAAGTTATACTTGAACAGAACACTGTAGTGTAGCGTAAGAAAAGTCTTTTATTTACTAATGGTTTTACAGAGGCAAGAACTAATTCAGTTAAGTGTAGGTGTTTGACAAAAAGTAAATAAACAGATTAGAATAATGCCTGAACTTTGTTGAGGGCCAAATCTGTATGAGTTCCGAAAGTTTCACTTAAGCAGAACACCGTAGTGGAAATAAAGTATTTTATTTTATTTTCTGATGGTTTTACAGAAGCATATACTAATCCACAGTTCAGTGTAGGTGTTTGACAAAAGATACAATTTTTTACTTTAACAACAAGTATAACAGTGCATTCACTACTTGGAAATCAGTGGCAGATGCAGCAGTTGCTATGCTCACGGGTCGCATGCCATGCCTTTTATCCTAACATATTCTTATATTCTGGACCATCAGCGGGGGTGTAGGGGGTGAGAGCAGGGCAGTGGGTTAGGATGGCATGACCAGGGGTGCGATGGCAACGGGCGTGGGCTGTAAGTTGACGAAGACGAGGGTCTGTTTGCGTCGCTTGATCTCCCGGGAAATCTGGCACCAGGAGCAGACGTTGCAGAAGGTTGCGTAGATGCAGTCTGAACACATGTCTCCCTGTGGACAGACACACATCTCATCTGTCAGTCAAATCCTTTCAAAATACTGGGTGCAATCCAAGACCCTCCATACCCATTACATTACATTACATTATAGGCATTTAGCAGACGCTCTTATCCAGAGCGACGTACAACAAGTGCATAGGTTTCATGATGTAGAGGCGCAAAAGAAACACTAGAGTGAAGTAAGGATCGTAGTGCCAGAAGTGACCACATCGATCAGGACTCCAACCCTGTAGAGTAAGCACACCTCCAACCCTGTAGAGTAAATACCCTTATGAGTCTCGTGCAGCTAAGTATTTTCTTATGGAAAAATGATGGAAAAACCTGAAGATGGGATTTACTATGATAGGGTACCGTCATCCACCACTTCCCTCCCCCACCCACACCCACACCCCGCCCCCCGGCGCCTCCCATGTTGCATACCTGGATTCCGTATCTGTTGCGCACACCAGCCCTCATGGCAAAGGAAACGGGGGGCACACAGACCGGTACACCGACAAACTGCGCGAGTATCCACAGGCCGTCCACCAGGGGGAGACAGGCGCATTCCCCGAATTCCGAAGTCGTCTTGCAGGCGAAACAGGGGAAACACCAGTACCCGAGGCAGCCTGCGAGGAGAGTTCAGTTAACAAGTAATGTTCTGTCAGCATTGCTGTGAAAACAACACGGTGACGTTGTTAAGAGTTAAACCATCTGCTGAGGAAGCGCTGAGACTTTGTAATCGCACACAGTACGTCTGTTTTTAGCCTGGTTACACAGTGCGGAAGCTTCTTAACTTTCAGTTTACTACATGTTCCGGCCACCAGTATGTCCGTGATCCAGTTGCCCGTTCTCCTCGCTAAACAAAAATAAATAAATAAATAATTTGTCTATTTACACAACCAGAGATGTATTATACTAAGCGAAATCTCCAGATGCTACTGTGTTGGTTTCATCACATAGGCTAATATAAGCGGAACATTCAACTGAACAAGAAATTACTGTCCTATCAGCTCTTAGTGTTTGTTTTCGTAATTACGCATTTAAGTCGATTGTCGGTGTTAGCGAACATAAACGACTTAGCATGTTTTGATATTTAATGTAGCCTAGTATCTTCACAGAATACATAGTAGGCCTATCTGATCACAAATAATCAGTATCACAGCTTGTATTTTAATTTTAATTTTATTTTTTAGCAATTTTCGGACAGAAAGACAAAGAGATGGTGCCACACATAGGCAAACAGGCACAGCCAGACTCACAATCATGCATGTTAATAGAAAAAAAACAGAAAAGGTCAAAAAATTGAAAGGGACACAGGGAGACCCACAGGCAAACACATACACACTCACACACTAACAGTGAAAGGCTGCCATGCAAGGTACCAATCAGGTACCAAGGTACCAATTAGGGGTTAGGTGTCTTGCTCAGGGACACTTCGACACGCCTAGGGCGGGGGATCCAACCGGCAATCCTCCGACTGCCAGACAACCGCTCTCACCTCCTGAGCTATGTCGCCCCTAACAAACGGACAGTCATACACAGCTAGACCGACAAACAGACAAACAGACAGTTATACACAACTAGACCGACTTACAGACAAACAGACAGTCGTACACAACTAGACCGACTTACAGACAAACAGACAGTCATACAGAACTAGACAAACTCACAGACAAACAGACAGTCATACACAACTAGACCGACTTACAGACAAACAGACAGTCAAACACAACTAGACTGACTTACAGACAATCGGGCAGCCACAAACAGCTAGAAAGATTCACAGACAATCAGCTGGTCATACAGAGGTAGAAAGACTCACAGCTAGGCAGGTCATCGAAGCAGTCACAGATTCCTGTGCTCCACTGATTTGACTGAACCATCCCAACTTGCACCGCTGGTGGCTGCTGGATTATCACATTAGTTGTCATATTGATCTCTGCAGATGGAAAGACGCACTGTGAGGAGGTTTAAATCAACAGTTTTTTTCTGGAATGTTTGTAAGTGCAGGGATGTATTTAAGCTTTTATTCACAAATTAATATCTTTCAATCAATATACTTTTACAGTTATTGATATTTTTTCCCCGAGCCCTAATCAACAAAACTTCCTTTAAAACATGTCTTTGAGCCTAAATTGACCAGCCAAAACTTATGGGGAAAAGGGCTGTTATAGCATTTGCGCACTGACTAGTTCGGCCCAATGCTCTATAATTAGCCAATCACTGTAGGTATATGTTCCCATTGACTTTCCTTCAGAACAAAAAGCCTTTCTCTGTAGCCAGCCACAGAATAAAGACATACTGGTAAAACAGCGATCACCTGGACTCATGTGGCCCTGTGCATTGCATAGATTAAAAGGACCACAATGGAAATAAGCCTTTGGGCATCATTGTGTTTTTATCCTTTTGGTGATTTCTGTATCTGGGGCATCTCTGGCTAGAGGGGGCATTTGCATTTTAATGATCAATAAAAAATTTCAATCAATCAAATCAATCATTATGCCAGACAGTCTAAACCCAATTTAAATAATAATAATAATAATAATAATAATAATAATAATAATAATAATAACAATAATAATAATAATAATAATAATAAATTCACCTGGTGCCTACCTGGCTGCTCAGCCTCTTGTTGCTCTGACAGCGCACCCTTCTGATTTCATTGTGAAAGTGGAATGCTGGTCGCACCTGCTTGTGTCGATGAAGCGCTATGATTACACTAAATTTCCATATTCCGTCACGTAGAATCCATCCGTGTTCTGTTTTGATTTTGACTGTGAACACATAGTCTCTAACTTTCACTTCAAGTGACATGTGATTCCACGGATATATCACTATCAGATTGCACGCGGGCACCAAAATCCGTGTCATCTGTCAACCCTAAGCTTGGTCTTTGAGGCCTTGAGATGGTCCTTGTTTTTTGCTCCATCCAAACCTGCAACTACATCACAGGATTCCTTTTCATTAGTTTTAATTAATCAGGTCTAATGAATGCAGGTGACCGTGTGCTGGAGGCACTTGGTGTTTTGTTATTCTGAATATTCAGGCTCAGACTTTCAGTCATCCATCAGACTCTTGTTATCAAGCTTAGACAGAGCAGAAACCATAAATATAACCGACACATCGGGACCAGGTTTGCTTACAGCATATCTGACGTCTGAATGAGATACATGGATAAGGAACTGAACACAAACAGGTATGACAGGTTGGGATGTGAATCCAAAGAGTCTTTGTGAGCGTCCTCTGTAAAAAAGCGCTATGCAAATAAAACTGAATTGAATGTGTGGACTGAGAGCCTGTGTCTTAGCAAATAAATGATTTATGATTGAGTTCAGAAAGTTATACTTGAACAGAACATTGTAGTGTAGCGTAACAAAAGTCTTTTATTTACTAATGGTTTTACAGAGGCAAGAACTAATTCAGTTAAGTGTAGGTGTTTGACAAAAAGTAAATAAATAGATTAGAATAATGCCTGAACTTTGTTGAGGGCCAAATCTGTATGAGTTCCGACAGTTTCACTTAAGCAGAACACCGTAGTGGAAATAAAGTATTTTATTTTATTTTCTGATGGTTTTACAGAAGCATATACTAATCCACAGTTCAGTGTAGGTGTTTGACAAAAGATACAATTTTTTACTTTAACAACAAATATAACAGTGCATTCACTACTTGGAAATCAGTGGCAGATGCAGCAGTTGCTATGCTCACGGGTCGCATGCCATGCCTTTTATCCTAACATATTCTTATATTCTGGACCATCAGCGGGGGTGTAGGGGGTGAGAGCAGGGCAGTGGGTTAGGATGGCATGACTACAGGTACGGCGGCAACGGGCGTGGGCTGGACGTTGACGAAGAGGAGGGTCTGTTTGCGTCGCTTGATCTCCCGGGAAATCTGGCACCAGGAGCAGACGTTGCAGAAGGTTGCGTAGATGCAGTCTGAACACATGTCTCCCTGTGGACAGACACACATCTCATCTGTCAGTCAAATCCTTTCAAAATACTGGGTGCAATCCAAGACCCTCCATACCCATTACATTACATTACATTATAGGCATTTAGCAGACGCTCTTATCCAGAGCGACGTACAACAAGTGCATAGGTTTCATGATGTAGAGGCGCAAAAGAAACACTAGAGTGAAGTAAGGATCGTAGTGCCAGAAGTGACCACATCGATCAGGACTCCAACCCTGTAGAGTAAGCACACCTCCAACCCTGTAGAGTAAATACCCTTATGAGTCTCGTGCAGCTAAGTATTTTTTTATGGAAAAATGATGGAAAAACCTGAAGATGGGATTTACTATGATAGGGTACCGTCATCCACCACTTCCCTCCCCCACCCACACCCCGCCCCGCCCCCCGGCGCCTCCCATGTTGCATACCTGGATTCCGTATCTGTTGCGCACCCCGGCCCTCATGGCAAAGGAAACGGGGGGCACACAGGAGGGTATACCGACAAACTGCGCGAGTATACACAGGCCGTCCACCAGGGGGAGACAGGCGCATTCCCCGAATTCCGAAGTCGTCTTGCAGGCGAAACAGGGGAAGCACCAGTACCCGAGGCAGCCTGCGAGGAGAGTTCAGTTAACACGTAATGTTCTGTCAGCATTGCTGTGAAAACAACACGGTGACGCTGTTAAGAGTTAAACCATCTGCTGTGGAAGCGCTGATACTTTGTAACCGCACACAGTACGTCTGTTTTTAGCCTGGTTACACAGTGCGGAAGCTTCTTAACTTTCAGTTTACTACATGTTCCGGCCACCAGTATGTCCGTGATCCAGTTGCCCGTAGTCCTCGCTAAACAAAAATAAATAATTTGTCTATTTACACAACCAGAGATGTATTATACTAAGCGAAATCTCTAGATGCTACTGTGTTGGTTTCATTACATAGGCTAATATAAGCGGAACATTCAACTGAACAAGAAATTACTGTCCTATCTGCTCTTAGTGTTTGTTTTCGTAATTACGCATTTAAGTCGATTGTCGGTGTTAGCGAACATAAACGACTTAGCATGTTTTGATATTTAATGTAGCCTAGTATCTTCACAGAATACATAGTAGGCCTATCTGATCACAAATAATCAGTATCACAGCTTGTATTTTTATTTTTATTTTATTTTGTAGCAATTTTCGGACAGAAAGACAAAGAGATGTACCGATGGTGCCACATATAGGCAAACAGGCACAGCCAGACTCACAATCATGCATGTTAATAGAAAAAAAACAGAAAAGGTCAAAAAATTGAAAGGGACACAGGAAGACCCACAGGCAAACACACACACTCACACACCAACAGTGAAAGGCTGCCATGCAAGGTACCAATCAGTTACCAATTAGGTACCAAGGTACCAGTTAGGGGTTAGGTGTCTTGCTCAGGGACACTTCGACACGCCTAGGGCGGGGGATCCAACCGGCAATCCTCCGACTGCCAGACAACCGCTCTCACCTCCTGAGCTATGTCGCCCCTAACAAACGGACAGTCATACACAGCTAGGCCAACTCACAGACAAACGGACAGTCATACACAACTAGACCGACTTACAGACAAACAGACAGTCATACACAACTAGACAAACTGACAGACAAACAGACTGTCATACACAACTAGTCCAGCTCACAGGCAAACAGACAGTCACAAACAGCCAGAAACTGACAGACAATCGGGTAGCCACAAACAGCTAGAAAGATTCACAGACAATCAGCTGGTCACACAGAGGTAGAAAGACTCACAGCTAGGCAGGTCATCGAAGCAGTCACAGATTCCTGTGCTCCACTGATTTGACTGAACCATCCCAACTTGCACCGCTGGTGGCTGCTGGATTATCACATTAGTTGTCATATTGATCTCTGCAGATGGAAAGACGCACTGTGAGGAGGTTTAAATCAACAGTTTTTTCTGGAATGTTTATAAGTGCAGGGATGTATTTAAGCTTTTATTCACAAATTAATATCTTTCAATCAATATACTTTTACAGTTATTGATCTTTTTTTCCCCAAGCCCTAATCAACAAAACTTCCTTTAAAACATGTCTTTGAGCCTAAATTGACCAGCCAAAACTTATGGGGAAAAGGGCTCTTATAGCATTTGCGCACCGACTAGTTTGGCCCAGTGCCCTATAATTAGCCAATCACTGTAGGTATATGTTCCCATTGGCTTTCCTTCAGAACAAAAAGCCTTTCTCTGTAGCCAGCCACAGAATAAAGACATACTGGTGAAACAGCGATCACCTGGACTCATGTGGACCTGTGCATTGCATAGATTAAAAGAACCACAATGGAAATAAGCCTTTGGGCTTCATTGTGTTTTTATCCTTTTGATGATTTCTGTATCTGGGGCATCTCTGGCTAGAGGGGGCACTTGCATTTTAATGATCAATAAAAAATTTCAATCAATCAAATCAATCATTATGCCAGGCAGTCTAAACCCAATTGAAATAATAATAATAATAATAATAATAATAATAATAATAATAATAATAAATCCACCTGGTGCCTACCTGGCTGCTCAGCCTCTTGTTGCTCTGACAGCGCACCCTTCTGATTTCATTGTGAAGGTGGAACGCAGGTGATGGCTACTCGCACCTGCGCGTACCGATGGAACATTACGATTAAACAAAAATTCCCGTTCTTTGTTCATGTATCTCCCTACCCTCACCCCCCCCCCCCCCCCCCCCCCCCCGCGTGAACACAGGTTTCTGTCTCGTTTCGTGTCACGCGTGATTCCAACGGATAATATCACTATGAAATTCCATGCAGGAACCCTCGTCCGTGTCACCTATTACAGGGGTTATACCCGGACCGCGGGTGTGAGAGATCAGTCCACGCTGTCGCTCTATCCAAACCCGTGACCGCGTGACTGGAATCTTTTCATTAGTTTTGATTAATCAGGTCTAATGACATAGCGACATAGCTCAGGAGGTAAGAGCGGTTGTCTGGCAGTCGGAGGGTTGCCGGTTCGATCCCCTGCCCTGGGCGTGTCGAAGTGTCCTTGAGCAAGACACCTAACCCCTAACTGCTCTGGCGAATGAGAGGCATCAATTGTAAAGCGCTTTGGATAAAAGCGCTATATAAATGCAGTCCATTTACCATTTACCATATCCAAACCCGTGACCGGAATCTTTTCATTAGTTTTGATTAATCAGGTCTAATGACATAGCGACATAGCTCAGGAGGTAAGAGCGGTTGTCTGGCAGTCGGAGGGTTGCCGGTTCGATCCCCTGCCCTGGGCGTGTTGAAGTGTCCTTGAGCAAGACACCTAACCCATAACTGCTCTGGCGAATGCGAGGCATCAATTGTAAAGCGCTTTGGATAAAAGCGCTATATAAATGCAGTCCGTTTAATGAACGCAGGCGACCGTGTGCTGGAGGCCCTCGGCGTTTCGTCGTTCTGAACATTCGGGCTCGGGCTTTTAATGGTTCCTTCGAAATCTCTCGTCATCAAGCCTTAGGTAGAGCGGAGAAAAAAAAAACCAGAAATATCACCGGCACGTCGGGTACCGGGGTTGCCTGCAGTGTATCTGACCCGCGAGTGAGACACACGGAAGAGGAACTGAGCACAAACAGGTATGACAGGTTGGGGATGTGTGGGATGTGTCAGTCCAAAGCGTCTTTGTGAGCGGTCTCTGTAAAAAAGCGCTATGCAAATAAAACGGACGAAGGACGGACGGAGTGTGGCACAGTGGGTAAGGAACTGCGCTTGTAACCGAAAGGTCGCAGGTTCGATTCCCGGGTAAGGACACTGCCGTTGTACCCTTGAGCAAGGTACTTAACCTGCATTGCTTCAGTATATATCCAGCTGTATAATTGGATACAATGTAAAAGTGCTATGTAAAAAAGTTGTGTAAGTTGCTCTGGATAAGAGCGTCTGCTAAATGCCTGTAATGTAAAAATAAAAGCGAATAAAAGCGAATTGAATTGAACGTGTGGGCTGAGAGCCTGCGTCTTAGCAAAGAAATCACGATCGAAAGTTCAGAAAGTCATACTTGAACAGAACACTGTAGTGTAACGAAAGTACGGAGGCACGTGCTAATCCACAGTTGCGTGTAGGTGTTCGACAAAAAAATATAAATAGATAAAAGTGACGCTTGAACTTTGTCGAGGGCCAAATCTGAATGAGTTCAGAAAGTTTTGCTTCAGCAGAACACCATAGTGTAAGAAAAGCATTTTATTTTCTGATGGTTTTACAGAGGCATGTACAAATTCACAGTTAAGTATAGGTGTTTGGCCAAAAAAAGCAAAAAAAGATTTTGAGCTTTATTGAGGATGCAAATCTGAATGGTCAACCCCTGACATTGCTCAGGGGTTAGCCTATGACTGTAAATCCGCTAATAATAATGTATATCATTTCTTATTAAAGAGCGGGTTTAGCTTGTGATATAGTAATATTTCATAGCGTTTTTATACAGCTTCAAGAGTATATATTTCAATGGTACTGAAAATCACCAAAACTCTCAGTTATATCTTTCACTGTTCAGAGTACATAATTTAATGAATTGAATACACAATAGTGACACTGCCTTAGATATCATCACAGTGATCCTTCAATCATGCCATAGTAAGACCGCACTCACAGAAATAAGATATAAAGGAATGGCCTCACCCATGTCACCATCACAAGTGGCTCATAATGGACATTTGACTCCCTTATATAATAATCTGGGTTAGATCCAACTCGACATTCTTCATTACAAAATGTATGTGTTACAAAGGGAGACTTTTTTTTAAAAACACAGACTGCGTGGGAAGAAACACAAAATGCGTCATCCTTAAGTAGACGTGGAGGCGCGTTAAAAAATGCAGTCTGACTCTGCGTAGCTATACCTTTTGTTGTTGTATTTCTACGTCTTATTTCGTTTTGTGTGCTTAGTGTTAGGCCTGTGTGTTGTTATGGGAAGCACTTCGTATTGCATTCAATTTGATGGAAAGCGCTATATAAATAAAGCTTGATTGATTGATTGATTGATTCGGTTTTTGCACATCAGTTTTGAGAGTGCGTGTCCTGATAATTGTGGGTGGGGGGGGGTGGGGGTGTGGGGGGGGGGGGGGGGGGGGGGGGGGGCAACACTGGTCACATTGTTTGGTTTGCCTTACTCCCTGAGCCTGTACTGATCCCAGGTCAGTGGACAGCGTGAGCTGTGACAGTTGAGCGATCCGTTGAATGCTGATCAGAGGTCAGGCCCGGGGGTCGAGGCGGGAGGGGTGGGGCGGAGGTTTACTTGGCCCGGGCATTGATGAGCATGATTGGCTGGAGGCGAGCCTTCATTTCGCGCGACATCTGACACCAGGAGCAGGGCCCGCAGAAGAAGGAATAGACGCAGTCGTTGCAGATGGTGCCCTGTCACAGGAAGGAAGAAGAAGAAAAAGGTCGGAGGTCAGCGCTGAACGCAACCACGACCAAAGGTCTGTGTACACACACATATGCACCGGTGAGACATTACTGGTTAGACTCGAGATTTTTTAGCTGCGACCGCAGCTCTATAGCTCTGTCTGTCTGTCTGTCGGTTGGCTGGTTGGTCGGTCCACAAAAAGTGTCCCAACCCGTAGCGGCCACAGTTTTCGCCCCAGGAGGCTGAAATTTGGCACGGACGTTGGTCATGACCGAAGGTAGAGCTGAGTAACTTTCAGGCCGATTGACCAAAAGGGGGCGTGGCGATGGGCGTGGCCTATCACAAAAAGGCGCATAACTCCCGAATGGATTCACAGATTTGCACAAGATTTCGTGGAAAGGTTGGTCATGAGCCAAAGAAGAGGTCACGTGTTTTTGTGAGGGTGTGAGGGTGTGTGTGTGGATGCATGTGCGTGTGCGGTCGCAGCTATCGCGGATTTGCGCTTGTTACACAGCCGATCCAGGACTTTGAATGAGCATCCCTGCGGCTGTTTTTGTCCCTACCGTGATGCCGTAGCGGTGGCGCATGGACGCCCTCAACGCCAGGGTGATGGGCGGTATGGCGCCGAAGCCGTCCAATAGTGGCAGGCAGAGGCACTCTCCGTAGTCCTTCGCCGTCTTGCAGGCGAAACACGGGAAGCACCAGAACGCAAAGCAGCCTAAAGGAGATACAGCAAGTACGTCAGACTGGAGAAAGTACACTCACACATATACACACACACACTCACACACACACACACACACACATATACACACACACACATGCACACACACACACTCACACACACACACACACACACGCACACACATATACACACACACTCACACACACATACACACACACATATACGCACACACCTACACACACCCACACACATATACACTCACACCTACACACTCACACGTACACACACACATATACACACACACACACATACACACTTACATTGAGGTACATCATCGCAACAGTCGCAAATGCCAGAGCTCCATTGGTTGGAGTCAGTGGAAACCATAACAGGTTGCGGTTGCTGGACTACCATCATCGTCGTCATGGTAACTGGAAGTCTTGAAACAAGCAGAAAGGGGTGCTTTTATTTCCTCTGTCTGTACTGAGGGTTAAAAAAAAAAGATTCCCAGAGGAAGACAATGGTAGATATCGTTCTTCGTTTACACATCAGAAGAAAATTTAACTCCACGTGGAAACAGGCATTGGCTAGAGAGAAGCGCTTGATCCATCTGCTCATACTTGCTTCATATGACCAAAAGCTGGATTATGAATCATATTCTCATCACTACTGACTCTGCAATGGGCCAAGGACCGTAAGCATCATGTGTCATTGTGATGCGCAAACCGCCACGATCTAAACTGAAAAATACACCGGTGACATCACAGGGCATTCCTTCTCACTAATGGGTCCGTCAGAAAGTGCTCAAGGGTTGTTGGTTCAGTTGCCAGCCTGGGTGCTGCCAATACAGCCCTGAGAAAAGTATTTCACCTGAATTACCTCAGTAAATATCCATCTGTATGAAAGGATTGTGCATAAAAAATATTGTAAATCCCTCTGGAGAAAGATATCCGAGCTAAATCTGCTAGAAGCCCAAAATGTAAATTAATTGTTTTCTGCAAGAGAGAGTACAGTTAAAGTGCACAAGCTGTAGATACAGCCGTGTGGCGGACCTATGTAAAAAAAATTCTCTGAATTCTTGTTGTTGCAGGTCATGGTTTTCTCCCTCAATTTAGTCGTTATACCAATTCCCCGTGTGTATCACAGTCTTGGTAGATGCGCTATCCTCTGTTGGTCTGGGGAGGGTGTAGACTTGCCACATGCCTCCTCCGATACATGTGGAGTCACCAGCCGCTTCTTTTCACCTGATAGCGAGGAGTTTCACTGGGAGAGCGTAACGTGTGGTCACGCTATCTCCCCCAGATCCCCTCCCTGCTGAACAGATCAACCAGTCGCTAATGCAACGATCAGGACTCATACCCTCACCGGCTTCCCACCCGCGAACGCTGCCAATTGTGTTTGTAGGAACGTCTGACCAAGCTGGAAGTACCGCTGAACCCAGGACTGAACCCAGGTCTCTGCGGTGGTAGGCGAGTGCGTATGCCTCTACACTACCCAGACAGCCTAGCATTACATTCCTTAACAAGATGGCGGACAGTCAACTGGAATGTCTGAAACATGCAGGTTTGGGGAGACAGGGAGAAATGCCACCCCCAAAATTTTTCATGTGAATTGGCCCCTATACTAGCTAGTACACGCGTGAGACTCCGACAAATTTGAAATGAAGCCTATGCCTCTGGTCTAATAACCAAGTTCTGCCGTGAAGCTGTTTTTCAAGACCTTTTTCTCCGTTATCAGTAAAGACCACTCACCTTTAAGTGGGTGACAAAATACTACTACAATTTTTACGCGGTGTCTTTAAAAGGTGCATCGATTACCAAATAAAGGATCATAGTATTTACTTACACAAAACCATAGATGCACAATATTTTTGATACCAATAACATTATCAAACATACACCTCATCACACTGCCATTTTACTATCCCCAATTGTGACAAAGAGCAGATGGAGAACTCCCAGCTGTTATGCTACTATAATTAAAAAGTCTACAAGTAAAAACAAAAAATGAAATAAAATGAAGTGTCAGATTGTGTCTTTGTACCCTCATAATTGTTCTATGAAGTCACGTTTCGCACACACAGCCAAAGACTATTGCTAGAAAGAACAACAGATTTGTAGTATACGGGAGCAGGATTTGTGCGCAGATCGATGTCAGTTATAACGCAAACTGCATCGCTGTTGATCGACGGAAACGTCTGCCCAGCGTGTTCCACAGGCACCGCGTGTCGTGCAAGCGTACAGGTGATGTCTTACCTGTGTGGCGGCGTCTCAACACATCAATGTCTGGCTCCTGAAATGAGGCCAGGCAGGAAGTGAGACTCTTTATCAGGAGTGTCAGTGGAAAGGCCTCAAGGCAGTAGGACGTCTTTGAAAAAATGAAAAACACCAAAACCAGCCGGTCCATCCGGAATACCTTAAAAAATATGAATGGCATCTTTCACCAGCACTTTGGAAAAACCTTCTCATCTGTGCTAATATATTTATTTAAAGGTGGGAGGTAGACAAGAGACAAGGCAGCAATCTGGACTTATGATGTGAGAGCTGGATTTGTTCAGTCACATGGTTTTGGGTTGTGACATCTGGCTGCAAAACTACAAATTCAAAGACATTGTTCTGTATAAGGCTGTATTAAGGAGATAGTTACTGCTGATTGATTAATTGATTAGATTGGATAATTAACAGTAGAATAACATACATATCTCTGAAGACGTACTATAATTAATTTAGTACCAGGGATAACAATGCAGCCACAGAACCTATTTCCTCTGTGGTTTTTATTTCATTTTTTTGCGGCAAGATTGAAAGAATGCTAGAGGATGATAAGCTATATCATAATATGCTCTACAAGCGTGAAATTAATACATAAATCTATTTTTTTTTTTTAAACACAAAATAAAACAAGCTCTTCCTACTTTGCTCAGCGGCCAGTGTCTTACTTTGCCCCTGAAACTCCCCAGAGAGTTAGTGGACCTTCTTTCCGTTGGTAAAACGTATTCAGTTTGTCCGCACCAGTATTTTTGAATGCGTTCCCCCGCTATGCTACAGTTATGCAGCGTTCTTAATGCCGGTTTGTGCTTTATGGCTGTGAGTATCTCAAAGAGAATTTATACGTGTTGCACAGATACACGTTTAACCGGAGAGAAATGGAACAGTGAGCTGAACTGCGCAGCTTTACAAATTCGGGACCAGTTTTCTCCGCACAATGAAAGTTCTGTTTTCTCTGTATTTACAGAAGTGGCAGCAAGTTTAACCTCCTTAAATGATAAACCTCGGGCAGTGCAAGAGGGATTCTAAGTTCATTTTGTGCTGTTTGAATTCTGTCTTTGAGTTATTTGGTAAGGCACTGTCATAACACTGTGTCATCATTTTGGTCACTTTGTCAAGGCAATCATTGAATTAACCTTTTCAATGACATCCAAGGTAAGGTGTCCACCTGATACAATGCAATCTAATTTACATCCTAAATATTGTAACAGAACATTTTCCTTTACCCTTACTCCATTAAACAAAAAACAATAATTTAGATTTTTCTAAAAAAAATTATCTCTGTTGCCATGCAGAGTCCGTCTAATCAAAACAGAGAAATATTTAATTGTCAGACATCGACTTGTTAATGTTGGTAAGGTCATTGGTACCCACAATCTGTCCTCCATTTTCTTTGCTTTTAAGCGGCAGTTTCTGAGTATAGAAACAGAAGGCATGAAAGGGTTAAGTTTATGCCATTGATGTGCAGATAAAAATCAGCGGTCCAAGGATGTAACCTTGAGTGACCCCAGTTTCTGAGAAAAAAAACACATTCTGAAGGGAGAGTATTGCACAACAAAGCTGTCTTCGTAACTATAACTGACACTACCGGAGTTCTAAGGCCAAGTCGCCATTTTCTTTGGCATAAATGAAAAGGAGACTGACATTTTGACCCTAAGGCTGTGACAAAGGCCAAAACAGGTAAATAATGGCCTCCAGTCTGAGTCTAAAGCCATGACGTTATCTGTACACTTACTATTGCTAGAATGCGTACACACCAATGGCACCAACAAATGGAATTTGACTGTCTATCTAGTGCCACCAGCCAATGGAATTTGACAGTTTATCGAATACAGTCAACTGATGGGACTTTATTAATATTATTATGGTAGTCCTAGTAATGTTAGCTGCAGGTCCAGTAATAAAAGTGGTGTTCCAGAGGAAAAGGTTCAGCAGCGATGTGGTATAGTCGGTCAGATTTCTTATTTTGTTTGGTCCGATTTTTAAGAGCCGCGCGCAGGAAACGGATGAGAACGCAAAAACCTTTCAGCCCTGGAATCAGGCTAACGCCAAACAGACGAACGATGGAGCAGAGAGCCAACGTCAGCATCCTCACGCACAGACTCGACAGTCAGTGTCAAACCCTCGGCGGGTGGGCGCATCACCGCTAGCGTGAAAGCGATGTTTACCGTTTGCACTATGTTTATGTTATGTCTGTTATGTTTTTTACTGCACTATGTTTATCTTACTTTATTTATCTTATTTTATGTTCACTGTTATGCACCACCTGACCAAAACAAATTCCTTGTATGTGTAAACCTACTTGGCAATAAACCTGATTCTGATTCTGATTCTGATAGAAACACACTGCGAATTGCCGAAAATAAATAAAAAGAAATAGATAAATTAAATCGGCATCCGGTGAAAATTAAAGACGGTGGAAATGAGAAGCCCCAAGCGACCAAACCCGCCAAACCCGCCACTCCACGGTTTCCGGGCCAACCTGTGACACGGATGAAAGCCCTCATATATCACCTCCTCACTGCATCCCACACCTCTCTCGCCCCTCCCCCCTCTCTCACCCTCCCTCTGCATTCCTCTTTTAAATTCCGTCACGTCTCGGCTGGCCTCATTCCCGTACGGCGACCAATCTGTATTCCCAGGCATTCCCATGGAGTTGTCGCCCAGGGTCCCAATATCTAATCTTTTTATTTATTTATTTATTTATTTATTTTTTTTTGTTACAGCTTTCAGGAGACAAATGTCCTTGGAGACATGCAAAGTGCAAGAAGACGTGCCAGCAGGACAGATGATGTTTTAATTAGAAAAGTACAAAACAATTATAATAATACGTTTATCATTCGTGTGATGATTCTTAGTAGATATCAGCTTCAAGGTAAAACGCTGTAATAAGGAGACACTTCAGAAAACTCAGGTAGGGTGGGAGGAAGGTGTAGGGGCTTGGACAGGTAAGGGCTGTAGGGGGGTGGAGGGAGGAGGGGGGGGCGTATTAAGGGGAGAGGTCGTGGCAGAGTGTAGCTTGAACCCTTCTCCTGAAGTTTAGGGAAGGAGTGCGCGGCGCTTCATCTCGCGAGAGATCTGACACCAGGACAGGGCATAGCAACAGCAGCCATAGAAACAGTCGCTCCAGACATTGCCCTGGCGCAGAGAAAAAACAGGGGAATTGCACAGTCAGCTCTACATTAAAACATAAGACACAGCACAGCACAGCACAGCACAGCAAAGCACAGCACAGCACAGCACAGCACTGCAAAGCATACTGTGGAACAACATAAGACAGCTCGATCTACCTCCATGCTATGCACAACAAGGCACAGGCCAATACAGTGTATGTATGGCAGACAGGTTTGACTATGACCCCCTGGGCCCTGTTTCACAAAGCAGGATTACAGAGTTAGCTGGATAACTGCACCGAGTAAAACCTGGAGCCTGGCAAAAATCTGGGTTAAGGACTGCATTAAAAAAGAGATGTTCCAGCTTTCACTCAGCGGACTGGATTTCACGGGTGCAGTCACACGGCCAGCTCAGCAAGCCTGCCTCCTGAAAATGCGCCCCCCCCCCCCCCACCCCCCCGCCCAGGCCCTGTTTTACAAAGCAGGATTCCCGAATCAGGTGGACAATTGCACGGCGTTAAAAAAAAAATATTGCATTTAAATATCGTTTAAAGCACTTTCTCCTTGCCCAGTGATCCTTGTTGACTGTTGTTGTTGATGCGTTGATGTGTGTGTGCGTGTGTGCGTGCGTGCGTGCGTGCGTGCGTGTCTTTGTATTGTGGACATTTTTAAATGTAGAGGTCCAGATTTGTATATTTAGTTACGTCAGTCCAGTCTAGGACCCCGTTGAAAATGAGCCAGCTATTGCTGGCTTAATGGGTAATCCTTGCAGCACTCAATGCTTTACGAATTGTTTCTCATTTTAACATCTCACTTTTTACAGTAGTCCTCCTTTTAGTATTGTTTTAAGTAAGTGTATTTGTGCTATTTTGTAATTTTTATATGATGAGTACAAATAATCAAATCAAATCAAATCAAATCAAATCAAATCAAATCAAATCAAATCAAATTAAATTAAATTAAATTAAATTAAATTAAATTAAATTAAATTAAATTAAATTAAATTAAATTAAATTAAATTAAATCAAATCAAATCAAATCAAATCAAATCAAATCAAATCAAATCAAATCAAAACCAGGAACAGCGCTTTTTTTTTAACTCCAGCCCACGTTCCAGATTTGGGAGGGTTCCGGGTTTTACTCAGCGCAGCTATCCAGCTGACTCAGTTACTCTGCTTCGTGAAACAGGGCCCCGGCTGCAGATGTGAAAAGACGGTAGTGCGTGTAAAACACAAGTCGTCCTGAAGAGCAGGGAATATACACAGAGAATGCAGAGAATCCTCATCATCATCATCATCACGGCCACGCTGAGCCTTCTGGTAATCCTGCCCGATGACAATCTCGATTCCTGGCGATCGCGATCTCCCTTGCCTTCCCGTCTGCTCACACCCCTGACAACGTAAGCCTTGGCGTGTAGGGCTGGTCGTGGTGGAACGGTGAAAGCGGTAAAAGCCAGAGGCGAATTTTTTCCTTCCGATTCGGCCCGGCTGATCATCGTCATTCCAGCAACAGGAATAAAAATAGCATAAATATACGTTTTCAGAACAGATCAAATAAACTCATTTCAAAGGCCGAAAAAACCAGTAGTGTTCTGCGCTGCCAGTAATCATATAATTCTGTTAAATAGTGGTGTGTACGTTGATACGCTGCTCAGCTGGTTTAGCCAGTTTATGAGCACAAGGGTCATGCAACTCTGTGACAACGTATTTTTTTTTTTTACCGAGCGGTCGTGTTTGTGCTGACTTAAAAAAAAAGGTCGCATATCCATTGTACGAGAAGGAAACACTAACCTGCAAATAAGAATTCAAGTTAAAACATGATTTCTGTACTCCTTGCTCTCCCCACCCCCACCTCACCCAACCCAACCCAACCCCACGCCCACCCCACAGTGGCTGAATGACAGTTCTTTGAAAGAGTCTTGTTCCAACACAAGAGCACTGAAGCGTATCAAATTAATGCCGTGGAAAACCCGTGACAATCATGCCATTGTTATACTGGAAATACCTGAAAATAAGCCGCCTTTGACCTACCAGCCCAGCCAAAACGCTTGCCTTTCGGTGCGAGGATGTGCCCCATGGCCCATAATCGAACCCTGGCCATGGGGCACATCCTCCTTAACCCCAGGGAGGGAGAGTTTTGGTCCTCAGAGGTTTCCCGAGCTCAGCTCGCAAGACAGACCGCTCTGGTCAGCAGCCAGCGAACACAAAATGTTCTCACAACGGTCACTGGAATGCTGTTTTCTCAATGCTGTAACATTGCCACAACATTGCAGCAACATTTTGAGAATATTTTGCGTGATCTGGGTAGGGGTGCTTTCAGTGCGCAAGAAGGAGCAATGGCAATAGGTGACATTTTAGGAAGAGTCCACAGTAATGACCAGTTGCTTCCGTTGCCTAAATCTGATAGTCAAACTGACCGGTTGCTTCCATTGCTAAATCTGATAGTCAAGCTGGCAAGTTGCTTCCGTTGCTAAATCTGATAGTCAAACTGACCGGTTGCTTCCATTGCTAAATCTGATAGTCAAACTGACCGGTTGCTTCCATTGCTAAATCTGATAGTCAAACTGACCGGTTGCTTCCATTGCTAAATCTGATAGTCAAACTGACCGGTTGCTTCTGTTGCTAAATCTGATCTTCAAACTGACCAGTTGCTTCTGTTGCTGAATCTGATAGTCAAACTGCAGACCGCTCTGTGGACAGGCAAGGCCATGCGGGTTATTTCACGTGCAAATGGTTTCTTGTTCGCTACCCGGAGTAATGTATCACGGTCTTCAGTTGAAGACTGTTTAAACGTATTCGGAGGGAGTAAAATCTCCTCTCTAGTCACTGGAGTTTAACTGGAGGTGTGGATCAAGTCGTTAGAGTGTAATTACTCCGCGATCGAGGTCGTTAGATTTTAAAATTACAGCTGTGATCCATGGGGTTTTAGAGCTCAACTGGAACTGTGAGTTAGGTTATTACAGTTTATGTTTTCAATTAGCTCTACGATCCAGGTCACTGTAGCCTAATTAGAATGGCGATCGCGACTTCTGGGGTTTAATTGGAGCTGTGATGGAGGTGGCTAGGCTACAGTTTAATTATAGCTGCGATTCAGGTCATTAGAGTTTACTCAGAGTTGTCATGCAGGTCATTATAGCTTAATTAAAGTTGTGATCCCGGTAACTGGAGTTTAATTAGAACCACAATTCAGGTTGGTGGGGGTTTAATTAAAGGCTGGACGCAAAAGTGCAACCGTCTATGTCTTTGTCACAACCGACGTGACCCTACAGCGTTGTTGTGAGTCGTGACTTTCCCTATCACTCTGAAATCTCTCTGGTCCTTCGTACCCATGATAAACATTGCCTGTTGTGGTACCGTATGGGGGCGTTCAGTGACGCTGTGCTTACCGCGCTACCCATATTTTATACTCGCGATCGCATCACTCTCCGCGCGTGAAGACGATATGAGCAAGCTGGTAAACTGCAGATCCAACCGCCTGATAGCCTACTTGCGCAACGAGGAGGCGATGGCGGTGACTGTCAGCAGTTCAGATGCACGCAGCTCCGCGGCTAATTGACCGAACACTGAAAAGTGTGCAGGCTATTAAGCGTTTCCTCTTTCCAGTGCATTCCTCCATCACGTACCCAGGACTTCCGCAGAATACACGCCGCAATAGTTGACCTATTACCAACGGTATTCGAATTTCACCGGAATTAAGAATTCAGAACCATGTTCAAGGGTATATTGAAAAGAAGAAAAAAAAGCGGTTAAACGGATTGGAATGTTCTTAAAGACGGCCGACACCGATCGATTTCCGGGTCACGCGAGGACCTAGGAGAGGACTGCGGCAGGCACTTAGCCTACCAGAGGTGGCGCTGTTGCACATTCGACTTTTGACAGCTGTAGAGCTGATGATTCGAGCCTGTGGTGGGCATATAGGGATGCTGACTGGTATCTAGAGAAGTTGGGTCCCAACACAAAAGGAAAGAACTCTGCCGTTGTGCACTGGAGCAAGCCCCTTAGACCCCCCCCCCCCCCCCCCCCCCCGCGCCCCGGAAAAAAAAAAAAAAACTACCCCTGTTCTCTCTCTCTCTTCCAGGGTGTCATTGAAAAAAAGGAACATGTTCTCTTCTGGTTAAACAATTTAATTAAACAAAGATGTAATTCCAATTCACAGAACTTGATTATGATTGATGAGACAGTGCTTTAGCTGAGTACTCCACCTGCAAGGTCAAAAGAGTTCAAAGAGTCCACCCCCTACTTTATCTCTTTTTGTGTTTCATGTTTTTAATATCCTGATTTATTTTCATTTTTATCATTTTGTTGACTGCAAAAATAAATGCAAAAATAAGGCAATAAGAAGACAAAGTAAGACCGGGCATACCTGACGACTAAATCCCGCTCTGCACATGTGAAAGGTCGCCTGCAATCTCAGATTATCTCTCTGAATTAGAGCGGATATGAAATTGGAGTTTATCGCTTCCCTTTATCCACACATCCCCTACTGTCTACAAACGGTTGTTTCTGCGAGGCGTCGACGCTTAGGATTCCGGAACATCCTGGACATTCCGGAAGCGTTAACAGGTGGGCGAAACGCCCGCGGAGTGTTACCTTGATGCCGTACCGCGCACGTACGGTGGCCCGCATGGCCAGGGACGCGGACGGGACGCACCCCACGCAGTCCAGCAGCGGCAGGCACGGACACGCCCCCACGGCACCCGTGGTCTTGCAGACGAACACCGGGAGGCACCAGAGAGCAAAACAGCCTGGAGAGGGAGGGAGGGAGGGAGAGAGAGAGAGAGAGAGAGGGAGGGAGGGAGTGAATGAGAGAGAGAGAATGACAGAGAGAGGGAGAGGGAGAGAGAGAGAAAGAGAGAGAGAGAAATCAAAACACACCCACACAGGGCAAGATGAAATTAACAGCCAGGCACGCACACATGCGCAGACACACACGCACACACACGTGCGCACAAGCATGCACACACACACAAACACACACAGACACAAACGTTTATGTATTTATACAAATAGACATAACACAAAGGCAAACAAATACATACAGTTAAGCAAAATCATACAGACAAACACAAAAAGAGACAGACAGACAGATAGAAAGGTGCAGGTTGACTAACCCAGACAAGAACAACAGGAAATATGCTGACATAGATCTGAGCCATAGATATAAACATGCAGTTAAGACACAAACTCAAGCGGAAGGGCCCAGGTGGGTAGAATCACAGACAGAAACACAAACAGAAGGGCCCAGGTGGGTAGAATCACAGACACAAACAGAAATGGAAGGGCACAGCTGAGTAGAATCACAGACAGAAACAGAAATGGAAGGGCCCAGGTGGGTAGAATCACAGACACAGACACAAATGGAAGGGCCCAGCTGGGTAGAATCACAGACACAAACAGAAATGGAAGGGCACAGCTGAGTAGAATCACAGACAGAAACAGAAATGGAAGGGCCCAGGTGGGTAGAATCACAGACAGAAACGCAAACGGAAGGGCCCAGCTGGGTAGAATCACAGACAGAAACAGAAATGGAAGGGCCCAGGTGGGTAGAATCACAGACACAAACACAAACAGAAGGGCCCAGGTGGGTAGAATCACAGACACAAACACAAACGGAAGGGCCCAGCTAGGTAGAATCACAGACAGAAACAGAAATGGAAGGGCTCAAGTGGGTAGAATCACAGACACAAACACAAACGGAAGGGCCCAGGTGGGTAGAATCACAGACAGGAATTGAAGGGCCCAGCTGGGTAGAATCACAGACAGAAACAGAAATCGAAGAGCCCAGCTGACAGACAGAATCACAGACAGAAACACAGACACTCGACTCAGAGGCAGGGGACTCACAGTCGCCGACGTCGCTGCAGCAGTCGCACAGTCCGGTGCTCCACTGCCCGGGCTCCGGCGCTCCCCCCGGCTGCGACTGAACCACCAGCGGCTGCTGCAGCTCCACGTCTCTCTCCATTCCACCCTGTGGCCAGAGGGAGACCGCCTAGTGTCTAACCTGCAGTCCAAGCTAAAACTCCTACCCCGTTTAGGCTCTGTAAAGGTGCTATATAGGGTAGATAATAATAATAATAATAATAATAAATTTTAAGTGCTGATTGGGCGATGTGGAAACTGGTGTTCCACAAGGTTCTGTGCTTGGGCCTCTGCCGTTTTTGTGGGTACACGCTCCACCTTTAACTCCAGATATATTGGTGCCTCAGCGAGATTCAGGCATAGACGGCAACATACTGTCTGGTGCTTAGTCCTCAAGAGGCAGGAGGCTGTCAGCTGTCTCAAAGTGCAGACTGAGTAAACAGCCATACGCAGACATCCCCTTTCAGTGAGTCAAGGTGTAATGATAACAAATATGTGATTAGATCGTTGCTAAATGAACATTCTAATGCTGATGTAACAATCATTACAAGTAACCGAAATGCAATTTAGAGTTCTAGAACACTAACTTAGAATTTTGGAAAAAAAAAAATTCCAAAAAACCTACTCTTCAAATGGTTAATGCTTTCAAGGAAGCTACACCTTCCAAGTAAGATAACACAGTAGATTAGTAAAGTTGTCAGAAAAGATAAAACCAAGAGAACCCATCGTCCTGGTTTTTTTTTTAATTTAAAAAAAAAATTTTTTTAAACACAACCACGGAAACATACCTGTCAGTGGAGCTCACTGGCGACGGGACTCCTACCTGTGGAAGAGGTCAGCCTGGATCCGTGTCCCGTGTGAAGGGCCGATTGGGGTCCAGCTGTTCTGCAGTCCGGACCGGAGAGACAGACCAGACTGACGGAGGGAAGGAGCTGTCGCCTGGGAGCCGAGTCGAGTGAGCCCAGCGCCGGGGGGGGGGGGGGGCGCTCTGTCTGTCCGCTCAAATAACCGGCCTGGCGTGTTCCTCCTCTCGCGCGCTGGGTTGTGTTTATAGTGCAAACAGCCCTTTCCCGGGGGGTAAACACGGCTGGCCTCAGTTCCCATGAAGGGCGTCGAGGAGCATGGTGCTGACTTGCGGATACTGTGGCCTGGTCCAGGTTGTTTTTATGATGCCTTACCAGTGTAGGTTCCTAATTATCTCTGGATGTAATCTCCTTTACCAACAGATTAAAATTGATTTATTATTATTATTATTATTATTATTATTATTAATAATAATGAATTAATTACATTTATATAGTGCTTTTGTCACACTCAAAGCACTTTACAGTGATGAGGGGAAAACTTCTCAACCACCACCAATAATCAGCACCCACCTGGGTGATGCACGGCAGCCATTTTGCGCCAAAACGCTCACCACACATCAGCTGATGTGAAGAGGCAGAGAACAATTCTTTCAGCCAATTAAATCACACTTATCACACCTGGACCCAAGGAAGGACAGAGGAAATGATCAGCATTGCCCCAGGGTGACCTCCTCCGACCCTTCCTAACCTCAAGACGCTGTGCAGGTTACATTTTCTCCTGGAGAAACCAGAGAGATGTTTTGCCAGGAAGGCATCGGGAAAGATGAACATCAGACCAAGGCCACAGCCGGTATGTAAACAGTCTAGATCAGATGTAAGATCAACCACCACCCCCCCCCCCCCCCCCCCCCCCCCCCCCCTTCCATCCCCATGTTGACAGTAAACAGTGTCACCAAGATGAAATGAAGAGGGTTAAGGATGGAGGCAGATAAGGGATAAGGGTTATTTGGGGGGGGGGGGGGGTATTTTAAAGTGAAAGTGTGTTGCATGGGGGGGGGGGGGGGGGGGGGGGTATTTTAAAGTGAAAGTGTGTTGCATTTTTAACCAGGGCACCTCACAATGGAATGAATATGGCTCAGATAATTGATCTGATAATAGTAGTATCGTTAATATTAAAGCCGATGACACCAGTCATTCTTCAAATGAACACAAACCGATAACAGGACACAAATAAAGCATACCACGCCTGTAGATATTTAATCATTAAAAACCGATAATGTTTTTTAATGATTAATATAAATGTTTTTATTGAAAAATATTTGGATTATACAGATTATGCGATATTTGCCTCGTGACAATCTCATTTACACACAAGACTTGGCACGTAAAAGCCCTGGAGTGCAGCGATGAAGCGAGTATAAACGTCATTTAGCATTGTTGCAATTAGCACTCCCACGATGCCTCATCAAGCTTTTATATATATTCCATAGCCAATCACGTATGAGCTGTTTAATGTCTAGCCAATCACTGCACGCTGCTGCACAAGCCATTATGATTAGAAGCCAATGATTCTACACTGCCGTACACCGCAAAGCGACTTATTTGGGAGCCAGTCATTGGCCAATGCTGCACAAACTGTTTATAATCACCAGCCGATGATTTCGCAAGTGCTGTGGTCAGTGTTGGGTTCAGGAGGGGGCGAGGCGAGTCTTTCTCCCACAGTCTCGAGTCCCGTTTAAAGTGTTCTCAAATCAAAAAGAATGCCGCGTTCTCACAGCACCCCCGTAAATGCGGGAGTAAGGAGGACACGTCGCAACAAGGGTCGCGATGGAATTTAGTGGAGTGAGAGAGAAAACGAAAGAAAGCGGAAATGTGATGAAAAATGAAACCACCGGTGTGAACAACCCCCCCGCCCCCAACCATCGCCTAGTGAGAGTCGTCTTCAAGCCAGCGTGAGAGGGATGGAAATATCTCTATATATGTTCTTGCAGGTCTTTCGAAGTTGTCCATTCATCTTTCGCTCTGTGCACAGACAGACAAACAGACAGACAGGCAGATTTCAAGTTAAGGTGGCCAGGACACATCGGTGGCAGCTAATTCTCTCTCTCTCGAGGCAGCTGCCCCTCTACACTGAGCACGTGCAGCACTTCGAGGTCAGCGCAATGCACTTGCAGTACCTACTCTATTCCAGCAGGTGCAGTAACGTACCGTAGCGATGCTTCTTGCACAGGCATTTCAGAGCATCCCGTTTCTGCTCTTGGGATCGTGGCATGCCTTTCCTCATACAGATCAGTGTCTTATTGGACGCAACTGTATAGAGGGAGAGAGGGAGGGAGAGAGAGAGAGGGCACAAACAATGAACAATAAAATCCACCCGATAATCCCTGTAGCTGTGTTCTTTCTGTTGCTGAACTTTTCTACTTTTGCCTGGTCTTCGGGTCACCATCATCCACAGCAACTAAATGACCTAATGGGTCTGCACCCATATCTGCAAGATTTGAACAGTCTGTGCAAATTCAAAACCCTCTAACAACAACAACAACAACAACAATAATAATAATGCACATGGGATTGCAAACTGCATGTCTTATTTAATACTACTACTACTACTACTACTACTACTACTAATAATAATAATAATAATAATAAACATGGGATTGCAAACAGCATGTCTTATTTTGGTGGGTTGCTTTCCTGTGAACGGGCTGAAGCCCCTGCTTCCTCAGTTCATGAAACTTATTTTGAATTTCTGACGAAAAGAGAAAAGCTTTATTGCCCAAAATGCATTGTTATCCTCTGAACAATGCCTCTCTTTCAAAGTACAGAAAACACACACTACACCTGGCTCAAGGACTGTTTTGAAAAACATGAAATACTGAATAATTACTGATTACTGACCACTCAAAACAAAATTCTTATTTCATGCAATTTTATTCTTTGGCTATAAACACGTTTTATTCACCACAACCTGTTACCACATTTTACGGTGTCAAACAAACTCAAAGATATCAGAAAATAATTATTTGTACGGCTCAAAAACCAAAATCAATTTTACCAGCGTGCTCACCTTTGCACTTGCATTCATTTTGCGGTTGAGCCTGCCAGATCCGTCGACGGGATTCGACTGGGCAGAGACAAGGTAAAGAGGTGTTTGGTGGTTGCTTTACAAATGATCAGCTCAAAAATGAAAATGAAATGGTACATTCTAGGAGGAAATTAACAGATTTGTTAATAAACCAGTGGCATTGAAACACCATGCTGCTGTGGCAACCTACAACAAACTTCAATACTTTCACAGCGAAGATGAATCATGGGTTTGACTCAGAAAAGAAAAGTAAAGAAAAATAAAAGTAAAAATCTGTGTCCGATTGGCTTAAAATTCTTCTTTGTGGATGTCGGGGAAACATTTCTAAAAAATCCTGCTACCTATGTCTCACAGGTGAGGGTTTTACCTGCGGAGCTGCACCAGGTAATGACCAGGAGGAACAGAAGGCTCAGGCAGAAGAGTTTGGACATGCTGGCTGAAGTCCTTGACGATCTGGATCACTGCTGTGCTTTTGTCCTTTGTCGCATGTAAGAGTGGCAGTGAAAGTGGTACCTGTTTCTTCTGCTTCTTATAACCAAGATAACCACCCCCCACCCCCAAACAACAGATCACACAACCACCCCCCCAGTGTGACTGTGGCAGCTCCCGTCTAACCCTGATCCATATTTGCCAGGACACGTTTGAGAAGTTTGTTGGCGTTTTTTTTTTTTTTTCCCCAGAAAATTCCTTAGGTCTTGAACTGTGAGGAAGGAGACTGTGTGCCTTTGTCTAATCTAAACAATGTGAAAGAAAGTCATAACTGTGGAGAAAAAAAAAAAAAAAAAAAAAAAAAAAACATGCATTCTTTATTCTTCAGCGAGCCAAAGAAGGAAGGTCCTGCCTCCCATATCCATATTTAAAATGTCCCCCCTTACTAACACGAGACGATGGATCAGCCTCCGAATTGGCTCCGTTACATATACGTTTACTGATATTCAATCGTGACAGGAATCCAGAGGTTATGGGGTCAACTGCAGTGTGCTTAGATTGAGTTTAAATCTCAGATTTAAAACTCTAGAGACAGAAGAACCGCATTATAACTGTAACAGCTCATCCATATTTCACAGATTCCGATAGCTGCTGCTGTTGCAATGCAGTTCCGTAGTCTAGGGGTTTAAACCTGAAGTTTAAATATTTAAAAGCACAAGGTTTAAACCTCAGCAAATAACGCTGTAATTGAACCACAGCATTTAATAAAGTCCAGAAAAAAAACATTTATTTGTGGCCTCTGTTTCACACTTTGTTGACAGAGCTCCCGAGCAAAACAACATTAAGTCCACTTCGCCATGTTACATCACTACTGTTCAGGAAAGGCAATTCTCAAAGTTCAAATGCCATAACACTTAGATGACGGAAAGCTGAGCTCACAGTCGACCCCAGCGCCTCATAACTCCTCTCTCTATCTGCACAGATGCCAGTTATGAGGCCCGAGGACGCAGAGACCCTACAGGAAACTGTTGTCTTTAGATTGCGGACAGAAGACAGCAGGTCTGGGCATAAACACAACAATGCCTGCAAAAAACTCATAACGCCAACAAGCATAACATCATCAGACAAGTGGACCTTGAAGCAGTCATGAGATTAGGCAGAAAATGCGTCATGAGATGTCCAGCCATAACTGAGTACAATTCACAATGTTCAAAAAACAAACAAAAAAACCCCCCCAGAAATGTGTGCAAACCCACATTCTGAAAGAATAGTTCAAAAAAAACTTGGGGACTGGGTTAACTTAGATCAGTGTTTTGCTATGCTAGACCGATTTAGGATACGGATCGGAGGACTGTAGATTAGTCTGGGGTGGTGTTACGCATACAGGAATGAAAACTTCGAAGTTTATAGATTTTAATATAGAGAAGAAGAAAAAAACTTTGATTCCCTTCTCGAGCAGCATGATGTGTGTTACTGTGTGTGGAAGGAAAGGGGGCCATGTAGAATGAGAAATACTAAGATAAACCCACCCACAAAAAAGAAAAAATAATAAAATGGTGAATGTTGATTTGCTTTGGGCTAGGTGACCCAGCGGCTCACACAGACAAAGAAGTTGGGCAAAAATCGCTCAGACAGGCAGCTCTCTGTAAGGTAACCCATGTTTTTATAGCGTTTTCTTTCGGTTTCATTGACTGACTCAGGAAATGTAGTGTTTTTTATTTTATATATATATATATAAAGATAAACTGCAATAGTTTGGCGGCCTGTCCAGCGTGTATTCCTGCCTCTCGCCCAATGCACGCTGGGATAGGCTCCAGCACCCCTCGCGACCCTGCTCAGGATAAGCGGGTATAGATAATGAATGAACGGATGGATGGATATAAAGACAAAGCACACATCTGCAAAACATTCTAAAACCACACAAACTCAAAAATATATTTTTCAGATAATTCTACAGTGGTGATATTTGGCTCCTTAACTCTAATGTTCATTGTTCATTTATAAAATGTCCCAGTGGACCTGGATCTATCAGGCAATGTCCAAACGGCAAAGAATCATGTGCGTGACTATATTTATTATTCTTCAAACACTTGCACAGGAAATAATCTTTTGTTTTTTTGTTTTTTCGGTCCAGCAAAATGGATCAATATGCCAGTCAATTATTGTGCACGAAGCGTATTGTAGATGAACAATGAATCCTTTCCAGGTAGGAAATAAGAGCTGCCCATGAACCCCATTGAGTCCAGAGCAGGAATGCACTTAATCTGAAAAGAGTACGGGCAAAATATTCAAATCCAGAGACCAGAAAGGGTAACCATTACCTGGCTGTGCTTGAACATGCTGTTGTTTGCCTTTGACTGTGACTCTTTGGCCAAAAAAGTGCCACCGCCGCCGCCACCCCCCCCCCCCCCCCCCCCCCCCCCCAAAAAAAAGAAAACCCTTGTGTAACATCAAGGATAAAAGACTTACCATTCCTTATATTCTCAGCCTTATGCGCACATGATGTGTATGTGTTTGTGCACATGCGTGCATGCATGCAAGAACATACCTATATTTAGAATTCACATTTTTAAAAAGAACACATTTTTTTGTGTATAGAATTCATCTGCATTTTAACATGAAACATTTTTTTTTGGAACTGACACAATAAATCAAAAAATTAGTACACGCAAAAAGACAGCAACACTATAAATATTATATATAAATAGTATAGTTACAAGTGTTAGCAGAACTGGCACTGGAATTATAACTATGTAAAGGAAGAAAATCCCATGAACCTCATCGTTTGATTTGAACTTCTCTCCATACAACCCTGCAATTAGTAATTCTGTTGCGCCCCCTTCTGGACAAATGTAGGCGTGAAACTGCAACTCATTTACCATGCGCAAGGTGACGCAGTACGTAAATTCCTTCAGCAAAATTGATCTTACAAACGATTGCCATTGTCATAGTATTAAAATATGCGATGCCGGAAACTGCCTATGTTAATATATACTTGATTGCATGCAGTAGGGCAGCCAAAGGAAAAGCTGGCAGCCACAGGCAGCAGTGTAGTATAAAGGGTTAAGGAACTTGTCTTGTAACCTAAAGGTCACAGGTTCAACTCTGCCAGTGTTCCCCTTGAGCAAGGTACTTAATGTGCATTCCTTCAGTATATATCTGTCTAAATGGTGTGTAAAAGCCGCGCAAATCGCTCTGGATAAGACAGTCTGCTAAATGCCTGCAACGTAACGGGGAAACCAGTTTTTGTTGCTGACGTGGCGTCCTGGAGCCTATACTCAGCCTGCTGAGCTGGTTCAGGCTCTCCAGCGTGAGGGTGAGGCCTACACGGCCGCAACAGGCCTAGCATTACTAAGGGAAGGGAAACTGAATGCCTTGCTTGCATATTCTGTGTCTGCTGTTATACTGGAGGGTGGCGGCAGTTATGCCATCTGCTTGGCATACCTGTACAGCACCGAGAGTTTGGCGTTTTTAAGGGTTTCCCCACAGAAATGACCGGAATGACCGCAGACTCTCAGCCCTTAAGAACATTAACTTCTCTACCTTTCGAGCTCGTATAAACACACAATTTAGATTCACACGTCCACACAATAAACTGGTGGGCGATTCTTGGGTTTGGGCGAATGCCAGGAGAACGCTACCTGCCCAAACGCAGTGTGTACCAACTGTGAAGTTAGGTGGAGGAGGACTAATGATATGGGGCCGTTTTTAATGGCCTGGGGCAGGCCTCTTGGTTCCAGTGAAGGCAAATATTTATGCTACGGCATGCAATGACACTCTAGACAATTGTGTGCTTCCCACCTTTGTGGTAACAGTTTGGGGAAGGCCCTTTCCTGTTTCAGCATGGCAATGACCCCGTGTGAAAAGCAAGTTCCAATTTTTTTTAAAAATGGTTTGCCGAGTTTGGTGTGGAACAACTAGAGGGGCACACTGATGAGGTAATCAGTAGGGAACATTGCCCCAAATAATTTTCTACATCATTTAAAAAGCTTCCTCTTCACCTCAGAAATCGAATTTAATTTCAATTTAATACTCCCTTTGATACAAATGATAACATAATCAGAATCTATGTTTTATATATCTATGAATGCTCTCTATGAATAAGAAATAAGTTGTTAAAAAAAAAAAAACATCTGCCTACATAAATATCTGATGTCCTGAAATGTCCTGAAAAGATCAAATTAATGGCTAAGAAAACATCAAACCAAAACATATAAATATAAAACGTAATAATCATGAGGAAATCAATACAGCCTACAGCAGTGATCATTAAAATACCGAAACCGAAATATCTGGCCAGTCAGTGCCATTAATCAATCAATAAACTGAGCTATCAATCAGTGATATGAAACACAGCGGGAGCCAACTGTTGGCTTCAGTGGCCAGATCTGAGCATATCCGGTCCGGTTAAAAAAAAAAAGGGAAAAGAAGCCAATCTGTTCACATCACGATGAAGACAGCGGGAAGTTAAAGTGTCAACCAAGTTCCTTTCAGTACATCAGAGCGGAACAATGGGAGGCCTTTTCCGAAACCTTCCACGCCTGCAGCTGAGAATGCTACACAACTGGTTTGAAAGTACACTGCCGTGCGCTCGGACCGTGACGCAGTCAGTAAACACGCGTGGGGGAAATCCCCATGTCACGGTTTTTTTTTTTTTACCAGGCGCTGCTGCTACTCCTTTAAGAGGTCGGGACTTCCTGAAACGGTATTGCCATATGAAATAGACGACAATATCGCACACACAGAAGAGGGTAGCGCAGACTTTCTTCGCCGAAGAGGACCGTTTATCCACCAGGTAAGAAACAAAATGTTGCCTATCGATGTAGCTACAAGGCAAACGAAGTAAAAAATAATGTAAAAATTCAAGGTTGGCGGTCTGCGTAAGTCGCACCTTGAGGCAGATCCTTAACGCTGTTATTCTAGCCTATAGCTAGACGGCGCCCTCGAAACTTAGTATTGCCCTGTCGTCGGGAATAATTTTGGCGATACACGAAAACAGATATCTACTGTGCTTTTTAATAATGTTTAACATTTGTATAGGTTTGATAAGTCTGCGTAGGCGTTGCCAGGTAGTCTATGTTGATACCGGGATGACAATCGGCAGCGGCGAACGAAAGTGGTAGTGTGGGCTAATGGATATTTGCTAACCTCGTTGAAATGGTGTGTTAATTATTGACAAGATATTGCGTCCTCTGTTTTCAATCTAAACATTCCTTTCTTCTAAACCTTAGGTGGTGATAAAAAACGAATTTCGTCTATTTTTGGCCGCTGGAAGTCAAGCTTCTGTATGCTGTATTGTTGCGGAAGTAGCGACGAGGACAGCGTGAACGGAGAGAAAGCGTTGCTGAACAGGCAGAGCGAGGGAGAGACCGCGAGCGCACGAGCAGAACCGGAGATGTACGGAATGTCGGGCATACCCGATCTTCTCCCGCCGGCGAGTTCCCTGCAGCCCGCTCCGGTCCACGAGCAGGCCATGGGGAATGGGCTGGGCGGTCAGCTAAGCTTCGACTCTCCACGGAGGAGACAGCGGGCTCCAAAATTAGGACTAATCGGACGCTCAAAGAAAGGTGAGTGCGGCGGGTCACGGAGTAGCTCAGAGTACCACATACAGCAGCATTGTGCTGCTCTATGTCGGTGCAGCAATCTCATAATTAGGGGTTGAAGCAAGAGATCAGTAATGGTACCCGCACTTTATTTTAATGCTATCTGTTCATCGTAGGCTATTGATTAATTCATGAATGATAAATTATTTAGTGGTTGTATTAATGGTGTAGAGAGCACACAGTCACTCCAAATGAACAGTAGCCTAATCATACGCTAAACGATTTGAAGACATTACGTGCACTAGGTCTAATCCTTTCATCTCTCTTTTTTTATTTTTACAGTGGTCATAGAAGATGAAGACTTGGACGACATAATGAACAACAACGGGCAATTTTCCGTTGCCCTCAACTTCTCACCTGTCAACTGAATGAACAACCACAGCTTCTATCGACCCTCTCTGCGGGGCCAAACCTTAAACCGCTTTTTCTTACGTGAGACCTCTGCAAAACACAAGCCAGCGCGAGTTTTATCCAAATCTTTATGAAGCGGAAGTCACATTTCCGTGTCGCGACATAGATCTGCTTAGAACGCAGTCTTAACACACTGCGGCGTTTCCTACTGCATGTATTTCAGCTGTATCGTTTAAAACAATGTTTCTCAACGCCCCTGTGTATGCTGGCTTTTGTTCCAACCGCAGTAACAAGCTCTCTATTGTAACGAGCTGGTAATTGTTCTTAATTAGACATACATCTATTGAAGCACCATACACTCTCTTAAATCCACCTTATGCAAGAAATAGCAACGTATGCCCTGTAAATAAATGTCCCATATTCACATCCCAGCGTTCACTGTGCTCTGTGTGAGCTACTATACGGCAGACAATTCTGAACATATGTTTAATTGATTCAGTTACAAACTGGCAGGTGAAAGCAGGTGGCTCCCTCGTGCTGAGCGTGTGGAGTCCTGAAGCCATCTGTGTGAAATGAATGGAGTTTGCTGACAGCAAATAGTAAAACGTGCGTTGTGTTGAAGTAAACGTAACCACGCAACTATGGTAGAACTTAACCACATTTTCAGCAACCTTAATTGATCAACAGATGATGGGCTTTGACAAAAAAACCAGCATACACACCCGGTCCGCAGGGTTGAGAAACGCTGGTTTAAAATACTATTCGATCTCGCTGTCGAGGAAAAAATAGAACTGGATCACTAGTGTACTTTAGCTTCTGCAATGGAAACCTGGGGGAAAGCGTCACGCTTTACTTTATGGTGGCGTTGAAACTACTGAAGGGCTCAGTGCACAAACGCATCACAGCTGATTAGGAGCATTATTGTAATTTCACAATATTTTGTGTGTGGTTTTTTTTTGTTGTTGTTGTTGACGTAATCTTATTGACGAGGATGACGTAAATGTCCTGAGTGGCTCGATCTCAGCACGCGCAGCTCATAGCTGATGAGACATGTCTATGTGCGGTGATGAAGATACGCGAAAAGCTACACTTAAATAACTTCGTTCGGAGACATTAGCTAGTAAACCTGTTGGAATATTTTGGTCCAGAACGTGTACGTTTACATGGGTAAAGAGCTAATTTGATTATAAAAGGACCGTAAGGTTTTTCTAACCATTTATATATATATATATATATATATATATATATATATATATATTTTTCCTTTATAAGGCTCACTGTGCGCGAGTATAGCCTGTTGTATCTTTACGGTAACACTTATTCTTTTTAAAAAAATAAATGACATTTAAGCTTGTGTAAAATATTTATTTACCATATTTAAGGTATAATATGCACAATATACATTTTACAGTAGCTGTGCAAGTTGGCCAAATCAGAGCTTAAACCAAGCATTCGTGTTTACGGGTCGTACCTCTGTTGAGGTGGGAAGTACATTGATTACAACTTGCGGTTTGTACCGCACGTGCATGCATTCTAGAGACGAACACACGTTCATGTTCACTGCAGTCAATGTGCGCTGGTTTACGCGCCCCATAAATTGTTGCCAATCCTGCATTGCAAAAAAAAGAAGAAAAACTCGCTTGGTGAACCTCAAAACGTTAATATAGACAGACGTCATCAGAAGCAGGACTGCGTTATCCAAAGGTATATTTTGTGCATTTCTCCAGTGATACACATATACTGCATGTTCGCTTTCGTTGGAAAATTTAAAGAAAAATATTGAACGTCTTGTGTACGCTACTTATGTCTCCTAATCGCTATAAATATCTACATCTGGTGACATGCGCACTAAGTTGGTTACACTGTGCAGCTCCTCAGTTTGCAATTTAAGTTGACGCTGAAAAAAAATGACATATCACGAGGGTGTTTGGAGACAATCGCCGTTTCCGAAAGAGCTTACTTGCTTGCTATTGAGTATAGGCTACACGTTTCACGCAAGTTTTACAACTTGTATATTCAATAGTAAGCAAGTACGCAGTTTTGGACACGGCCCAAAACTGCATGGATTTAATAAAATATTGCAACGGATGGAGAACATATCTTTAATCACGACAGATCACACAGTCAATGTTCAAATAATGGGTTAGATTGTATTGGGTTTTTTACCAACTGAAAATATTTTGATGCCATTTCTCGTCCCCTGAATCTTGACTGAAAGTATGCTGTTTCTGTCTTGCTGTGAACAGCGTAATTTTGAAACCAGTCGACAGATGGCAGCAGATTCACAGGGATATGAATTCGCTTTCTGTATATGCATGCAATGTTACTTTCTGTAATGACTGCGTTGTTGTATTGGAATGGTTCTAAAATGGGTTTGATTAAAATTGCATTCGTTTTGACACTCGTGTCCATTTTTGGGCGGGGGAAAAAGAAATCACCAGCTTACACACACACCTTTGTAATCATGTAGTGAATTTAATGTCACGTACAAGGCTCCCTTAAATATAAAACAAAACGGTTTCAAGCAAATGTGGCATTTCATAGTTTTATTATTAAAAACATTTTTGCAAATAAAAGTCAGCAAAAAATGGTGCTACGACACATTGGAAGGAGTTGATCTGAACTTTTACATTAAAACATTAAAACTCCCACCTTAGCTCTTCAGCCATTATGGTACAAACATTTTTTCTTTAAAAAAAGGGGGGGGGGGGGGGGGGGGGGGAGAAAGAGATGCAGAATTAAATTGTTTTCCAGTGTTTTAAAAAATAATTTAAAAATCTCAGATCGGCATTCCAACGTGAAATACAGGACAAAGGCACAATGTGTGTCTGAGGACAAAGGTCTACTTAAGTCAAAAGGGGGGGGGGGGGGGGACGACGACCAAGGATTGTGCAACTACAGTACAAGAACATTACTCCCATTGGATCAACACTGACCCCATGAGTAACAGATGGTGGAGACAGGGGCACACACTCAGAAGCTGTACTCACTTCTACTTCATGGCTATGATGTTGGTTACACATTATTTGTTGGCAGGGGAGGGGGAAGAACAGTTGTTTGAAAGGAAAATTACATTCACTTTTTTAAAACAAAAAATATGGTTGATAATCACACACAAATCATGTAATTTTTCTCGACTTGGGTGGGTATAGAAATGTGTGGCAAAGAAGCCAACGAATTACAGATGAACAGCGTGAAAGATGCCCTGTGATTGGACGAGCTCAGCGCTGCAGATTCACAGTGCAGTCGTCACACTGGTGCATTAGTGACACGCTGCCCTCTGGACACAGCCAATCAGGGGTGTACGAACGGAAATGCATTGATGAGTTAGTTACTCCCTCTCAACTCCACCCTGAGATTAGAAACTGCACCCCCCCAACCCCCTGGCTGGGCCCCCCAACATTTTAAACCCAAAACTGAAAATGGGCCATTTCTCCCATTAGCGGGGGTAACGTCAGCACGTCGGAATCATGATGCGAACAAATGCTAAAAAAAAGGGTATAATTATTAACATGGAATGTGTGTAGAGGAATCGTCCCAAAAGATGAGTGAAGGAGGGTTAAACTGAAGAAAGAGAAGAGAGGGAGGTACAGAGGGGCCGGAGAGGAGAAAGGAAAGAGGGGATGGGTGAAGAGAAGAGGTGTACGAGAGAAAAAGCAAGAAGATTGACCTGGAGAGATGACCAAAGTGGACTGAATGAGGAAGAGGAGTTCGAAGATGCAGACACAAGCACTCGGGAAGCGTTCTCAGTCTAGGTATAAAACAAGTCCTTCAGGAGGGGCGTTTCAAAGTAATGTACCCCAAAAATGAAAAATCAGGACCAGTGTGATCGTCACATGAAAAATAAAAAATATGAAATAAAATAAATGCCTTCATGGAAGAGAGAGATCGACAGCATACTCTGAATCAAAAACAGACCAAATTCTTTTTTTTAAATACCGAGATGGGACCAAATGTTTCACAGATAACCCCCATTCGTGAAGGCGGTGTTTTTTCCCCCGTCGGCATGCCGACGAAGGGGAGACCAGCGGGGGGGGTGGGTATGGGGGGGGGGGGGGGGGTCGCTCAGACGTACTCCTTGGCACTGCTGGGTGGTCGGTTGCTAGCCACGGCAGGGTATTTGGACACCTGCTTGCTCCTGGGGCAGGAGGCGGCCAGCATGGCCCCCCCCAGGACGTCCAGGAACGAGCCGGCCCAGGCGATGAAGATGGCCGCCCCGAACTCAAACCTGCGGGGAAAGAGAGGGGGGGGGGGGGGGGGGGAAGAGGAGGAGGGGCAGAGGGGTGAGGACAAAACTGATAAACTCCTACAGGATCAAAACTCCACCCCTCAAAGGAATTCTCTGGCTGGCTCACAAACAGGAAGTGTGTTCATCACATTATAATAATAATAATTGGGTGAGGTGGAGGGCAATGCAGGGGTTATAGGGGTTCAGTTGGAATTCAGTTTTATCTGAACAGTGCTGTTGACAGAGACACTCTTACAGGCTCTTTACAGGGAAGGCAAGCAGTTGAAGGGGGGGAGGAGGGGGGACTTACTTTGTGTTGACGGGCGTGAAGGGGTTGTAGAATGCTCTGATGACGTCGTGGGCAAACCAGGAGCAGGCCACTATCGCACACAGAGCTGGGGAGGATAGGGGTGAGATTAACTAGGGTTTACAAAAAAGGAAACCATTTTATTCAGAGAACTGGCACGGGACAGCCAGAGCTACAGCTAATGCCACTACCGTATAATCGTCCTCTCTACGGTTTATTAACAGGAACCGATGGGTAATCTCAGATGTGTGCACCCACAATGAACTTAAAGTCCTTTTCAAAATCAGCTTTTTCCATTGTACAGAAAGTACATAACAGAATTATAGACACAAAAATAAAAACAACCCCCCCCCCCCCCATGGCAGTACAAACTCACCCCCCACAAGGAGGACGATGCCCCCCGTCATGGCGATGCGGGACTTGCGCACTCTGTCGTCGCCCCCGCAGTTGGTGCACTTCATGCCCATGCACGCCACGCCCAGCCCCGCCACCGACACGATGATGCCCACAATCATCAGGGCACGGGTGGCCTGGAGAGCGCCTGAGGGAGGGAGGGAGGGAAGGAAGGAAGGAGAGAAGGACGAAGGGAGGGAGGGATGGAGGAAGGGAAGGAGAGAGTGAGGGAGGGAGAGAAGGAAAGGAAGGAGAGAAGGACGAAGGGAAGGAGAGAGTGAGGGAGGGAGAGAAGGAAAGGAAGGAGAGAAGGAAGGAGGGAGGAAGAGAGAGAAGGAAGGGGAAGAGGGGAGGGAGGAGAGAGAGAGAAGCAGAGAGAAGTTAGTTGAAAAAGGTTAGTTTAGCACTGTTCTCCTTGAGCTTTCAACATCTGTCAAACTCAAAAAATCTCCCTGATGGAGTCACCTGCACAAAGGTGCACATGCAAGACCAGAAGCAAATGCACATGCATACGTGTGTACACACACGCTTCACACACACACACACACACACACACCACACACTAAAAAACCAGAGGCACATACAAGATTTGGGACAGTCACACAAAACTGTAATGCATAGATCAGGGACATGTACACCCAGACCACAGGGACACAAATTTGGTAAACTACACAGGACGACTGGAGCACGTTTGTCTTCCATCTCAAGAAAATTGACACCATCATGCTCAACCGCTTAGAGTAGAATGGTGTTAAACCAATGGATTATATAGTACAAAACAAATAGTTTGCACACAATAAGGCTGCATGAAGTTGCTTATACAGCAGTGTTATTGATTTAGGCCCATAGAAGCAGGGGAACACAGAAGTTTTTTGGCAAACACCTTCTTCAGTGTGTGATGACACACTAAACCACAAAGAAAAACCTTAAAAATCTAGGCCTAGAAATTGAAGAGGAACTCTGCAAACAGCATGTGAATCGTGATAAACGATCAGGGTCAACAGAAGCCTTTCAAAGCGCAGCGGATTTACCTTTATTTGCCAACTGAACCAGGAATTTACAGACTACGCCTAGCAGACATGAAAGGTCTTTTGGTTAAATGAAAGGTCTTTGTCAGGGAGGGTATTTTATTTTGCGAATCCTGGAATGAAGAGAAAAAAAAGAAAAAAAAAAAAAAAGCAGCTTCATCTGTTCTTTTGTGAAAGGAGTCACTGAAAGTGCAGTGGAGGGATTTCAATTTATCACCTCCCCCTCCCCATAAAAGGGGGAATCTGTGACCGGGGGAAGCACGAGGGGGGGGGGGGGGGTTGGGGGACTAAGGAACCGGTCTGTGCCAGCATGTTCCGGTGCTCACAAAGCTCCACAGCCACAGGAGGAGGAGGTGAAGGAGGAGGAGGAGGAGGAGAGAATGATTCCTCCTGTAGCATTCGAACACAAAAAGCTCATTGACCGTGAATTCAAAAAAGGGGCCTGTTCTCTCAACCAGAGAAAAAAAAAAAAACCTGCTGTTCTCTCCAGCTCCCACTCAACTTTTCACCTTCCAAGTCAGGTGCCGTGCGGTCCAAACTGGTTTGAACCGGAAGCTTTCCGAAAAGGGATTTTTTGGCCGCCTTCCCCCCGCCCCCATTGTTAGCTGGAAGTACTGGTCGGACTGTAAAGCACGCAAGCTGGTAGGCAGTTGCCGGGACGTTTTGGAGTCGCATTTCGCACCGCTGGGGTGGGGGTGTGACCGGTTCCCGTCCCCTAACTGGACGAAGGGGGAGGGGGGGGGCAGGCAAGTCGGTCACACGCACACAGGCCTGCTTCCGTTGCCGCGGTAACCCGCCATGCCTCGCAGGCGGAGACGAAGAGGCCCTGGCACCGCGGAGGCCCATCCGTCAGCGGGCACAAAGACGCTGCCGTCGGCGCGGAGGCCGGGCAACCACTGGAGCAGATGCCGGAGTCCGCGCCGGCGCCCCGTTCCCTCGACCAACTGCCAAAACGTCTCCCCGCGCAGGGCGAGCTTACCACCAGATCTCAAACGCTGCACCCTTCTAAACGACTGCCTCCACCTCTGCATTCCCAGCATGCAATACTTGTAATTTCTGATGAGTAGGTTCTTTGTAATGTTTTTTCAAAACTCTAAGTCAGTGTTCTAGAACTCTGGTTCCGATTATCAGTAGTGACTGTGACATCACCATTGGAATGTTCAGTTAGGAACATTCTAATCACATATTAGAATGTCCGTAACATATTAACACCATAGGGTTACTAAAAGTGTTAATAAAAAGCATTGCGTTATTTTGTCGTTTTTTGCTGTCGTTGTAATTCATGACAACATGCCCGAGGCTCACTTCCTACCCGTAGTCAAATTTTGACATTTAACATGCAAATATTTTATAAACATACTCGGGGGGCGTGTTCTGTGGGATGTACCTCAAACACACCAAGCAGGAGACCTTTATTTTTGCACCTTTCATAAACACTAAAAAAAAACAAAAAAAAAAAACACATGGAGCTAATATAAAATTTATTGCTTGTGTAGACAGACAGCATAACCTCGCTGACATACCTTTTTAAACAATCAACAGCAAGGTTAAATACCACCACCCCCCCCCCCCCCCCCCCCCGAGAGAAGGATCCTACACACCGTATAAACGAATTCATTTGTAAAAAAAATAAAAAATCCAGTTCACAATCTTGTAAGTAATATTGACACCGAGATAAAGCAAAACAAAACAATTAATGTTTATCAGGGGCGCTGATAAGTAACACAAACACTGATATGCTGTTATAGCGGTCGGCTGCCTGCCTGCACTGCAGCATGAGGGCTCCTGGTCATCCCTGCCTTCTGTATGCTGTGGTTTCGTGGAAAGACACCTTGTTCAAATGCACACTGGCTGTGCTAACTGGAGTTCAAGGCCACAACCTTTCAATCCTCACCATCTACTCACACGTGCCACACAGACACAGACACAGACACAGACACAGACACAGACACAGACACAGACACAGACACAGACACAGACACAGACACAGACACAGACACAGACACACAAAGTTACACTCCCCCCTCACCCACTCAGTCACGTCAAATCAAAATTTATTTATACAGCATATTTCATAAACACTTGTCGCAATACGCTTCACAGACAACCCTGGCCTGAGCTCCCACAGAAGCAAGCCTAAGGCAACAGAAACCTTGGAAAGAACCAGACTCAAGGGTGCAGGAGACAAAAACAAGTAGATCGACCTGGAGAGACAGCCACAGTGGACTGAATGAGGAAGAGGAGTTAGAAGATGCACAGGCACAAGCACCCTGGAAGCGTTCTCAGTCTAGGTATAAAACAAGTCTTTTCAGGAGGGGCATTTCAAAGTAATGTACCCCATATTCACCCTCTCACTCTGTCACACCCACCCTCTCACTCACTCAGTCACACTCAAAACTTAGTCACCCTCTTACTCAGAATCACTCAAACTTAGCCATGCTCACCCCCCTCACTCAGTCACACACCCTCTTACTCAGAATCACTCACCCACTCACTGAGTCACGCTCACCCTCTCACCCACTCACCCTCTCAATCAGAATCATTCACAAACTTAGTCACACCTCATATGAGTCAGTGTAAATGACTAAAAGCATTTCACACATACCAGTGCTAATTAGAACAGGAATCAACCAAATTATAAATATTCATTGCCGGAATCTCCCATGGCTCAAACCAGGCAGCCGGAAACCTAACCCTCATTGTACAGAGTGACAAGTGCCGTGTCCGGTTTTGGCAAGTAGGGCAGGCGTGTGAGTTACTGGCAAACAAGCAGAACTTCAGCTTAGAGTTTAAGTTCAGGAGTACAGCAGTCATATCTGCAACCAAGGTACTCTTCCCCGAGTTTCTACAGTAGACACACACAGTGTTTATAGATAATACCAATACAATATTAAGAAAGATTGGATACACTCCAAAATAAACTCAGAACATTTGACTGGATAATTTCTCGTTTAAAAAAAAAAAATCACAGCCAAATACTACAAACAGCTTGTGAAAAGGGCATGGCAGAGACATCAAGCTTTGAGCTGTTTGTGTGGACACTGATTCGTTTGGAGGACAAACAATATTTCTACAATGGATAATATCAATATAAATATTAATCCCTTGGCTGGGTGTCTCATTTTGTTAAGGTCTTACTGCAGGACATACGTACGCCCCATAGTCTCTGATACTGAAAATGGACTGTGTCAGTGCAGGCTGTGGCTGACGGGGCTAAAAATATATATTAAAATAAACAATAATAATAATAAATAATAATAATAATAATAATAATAATCAGGATCTAAGTCACCTACAGAAAGCAGCCTGCCAAGCATATGAATCCAAAATATGTGTGGACTATAACTCTGCAGTGGGGGATGCTTGCACACAGTTTAGATCACCCCCCCCCCCTCCCCAGACCCACACTGTTTAACCCATACTGCAAAGTTTCTTCTTTCAAATTAAAAAAATAAAAATAAAAAAAAACAAGGTGTCCTCTTAGTAAATGAAATCAGTGGGCTTGAACAGAGCACACAGCCGCGATCATTGTGATGTCATAAAGGAAACTTCCCCATCAAAGGAACAGATCCGATCTCCTGGCTCGCGTCCAAATGTTGTTGTATGGAACGTCTCGTTGCAGAGAGCCGTTACTATGGCTGCTGATAAGCAGACTGTGTACAGTGAGGCTCAAACGCATTGTCTGCTGCACCCCCAACACGGGCCTACAAACAGGACCAAACGTGCTTCAAAGATTGCCGCACATTTATATTTTTTTCCCCAAGCTGTTTAGAGTTAAACATAGCATTTGCTTCTTGAACATGCCCCTGGCAAGATGAGGGCGCCAGGCTGCAGGCTCGGTTGGTAGCCTGGTATTCAGGACACAGCCCCGTGGGACATGCAGTACATAGTCTTCGTGAAACGGGTGCAATCAGGGTCCGATAAAACACTCAGCGCTGACGCCTACAGGTGGTTCTTAAAAACAGACCACTCAGTAAAAAAAAAAATTGAAAAAATCTGTTTCCTTCAATGAGTTTGCATTCCAAATCGATGCCTCATTGGTAGCAGAGAGAGAACTGACCTGTGCTCAGTGGTGCAGGGGGGGAGGAGCAAGGGGAGGGGGGAGCGGGGGGGAGGAATGCAACCTGAGATTTCCGTGACCGAAAGAGAGGTCGGCTGGTTTCAGTCGACTCTCCCCGACGGGCGCACAGACACCTGACCCCAAACATCGCAGGTGTGCTTACTAAACACCACCGCCGCTCCTCGGTGCGTGCGTTTTGGCAACGCCAACGTTCCCGCCACCCCACCCCCGCCCCCCCCACCGCAGTGTTCCGAGGGGGCGTGGCCTAGCACAGAGCGCGCCCAGTGGAACCTGTCTAATCATTTCCGTGGCAACCGTAGCATGCTATCTTCACACAAATCAACTGGGGAGGGGGGTTGGAGGCTTCTGGGAACGTTGCATTCTGGGAAAATTGCATCAGGTGTTTTCCCCAAAGTCACAGAGATGCACACAAAGGCAGCCATCAGTGTAGCTCTCAGCCCAGCACCTGGCAGGGATTCAGAGGGTAATAGCTCAATATGCCATTATGTCTTACACGTTACTGTAGAGGTCAAATAAATTCACAAATGCCCTTGCCATTCAATTTAAACCGAGGAATAGATTCTAGAAGACAGGTCACAGTCACTGGGGTTTTGCTTTAAAAATTTAAAAATTCAAACCATCACTTCAAATGAGACTTCAATTCGACAAATAGACAAGGCCTATTTATAGTTTCTACTGCATTATTAACGTGAGAAAAATCAGTTCTATTAACTATGCAATAGATAACAATGAAAAAGACAGTTTAAACATGGCTTAAGGGGATGAATACTTTAAAGTGTGTGTGTGTATGCCTCGGTGAGTGTGTTGGGCTCCAGCAGGAGAAAATAAAACGGAAGGCGTGCGTTTTTTTGTTTGAACCAAACACTCCTAACTCAGTCTCTTTCGAGCCTTAAGTCTGCTTTGCTATTCCAGCTATGTGTTGCCTCAGGGGTTTTTGTTTTGTTTTTTGGAAGAACACTTATCCCTCCCCACCTTTATTATGTGTAAAATAGAACACATTACCTATTGAAATAGTAGGTTATTTGCTTCAGTATTTTAAGTTGAGCATCTTAGTTCAGGGTACAAGGAAGTTGTTCCACCTGTGTACTGTCACAGTCCTTATACTGCTGCCATACTATGACGCACATAAATTATAAAGGTGAGGCGAATTCTTCTTCGAACCCTCTCAGAACCCGGGGGGGTTGGGGATGGATATTTACGAGAAAGAAACCACTGATTACTTCAGTCAATACCTATTGTTCCTGAGATATGCTCATTGTTCCGCAATAGCGTGTTTGCGTAAACATGCGGTTGAGGTAAACTAGCGCCAACGCAATCAGCATTAAAATACCCCATCTCAGATTACCACTCAATGTGGTGAGTTCGACGCAGCAGGCAACGCTACATATCAGAGGCCAGGTAAAACGTAATGTACAGGTGTACGGGTCCCGATCACCCCCACCATTTTTCGACCTTTACGTGAGACGCACGTGTCCATTAGCCTACTTCAAGGCAACTTTAAGCTGAGGACAAATTCCAAATATCAGGAAAATCAGGAAAGACAAGTTAAAAAAAATAATTAAATCATTTTAAAAAAGCTGTTTAAAACATGACAAGCATTTGCACCCCAATACGCAGCGGGGTGCAGTTATCTCGTTAACCCGAACAAACAGTGCCGAATAATTGCAAAGCTAAACGGGCAAGTGGACAAGCAAAGGACACAGATACAACAGGAACGGCGACCATGCACAGGCTCTTGTTTAGCTCTGAAAATGCGACTTACTGTCAAGCTGCAGAATGGAGTCGTAGACTTTGCACTGCATCTGTCCGGTACTCTGAAAAGCGCACGACATCCATAGCCCTTGGTACATTGCCACTGCCGTGATAATGTTGTCTCCTATGTAAGCCGACATCTTCCACTGGGGAAGGATAGTGCCGATAATCAGTCCAATGACCCCGATGAGCGAGAGAGCAAAACCTAAAAGTTGAAGCCCGGAGTTGGCCATCTTTAAAACAAATTCGGTGTTTTTGAAAGCCCACCAAGGCGCTTTACTACAAAAAATTTAAATACGTGTAAAAAAAATAAAAGGTATTTTGCTAGGTAGCACCACGGGTCTTCACAAAGAGTCTTTTATCCCAAAGTTCTCTCGCTACACCTGTTGCCGGGTAAAAAAAATCGATTTCCTTTTTATATTTTATCTTTAAGTTATCTTGGAGGGTACAAAAAGGACAGTCCAGTATCCTTACAATTCAGTAAATAACAGAACAACTACTCCGTTATATTTTCCCCTACAAAGTATTTCGTGTAAGATCTCCGGATCTGCTTCACCTGTTTGGCAAAGCCGCACCTTGAATATGTAATGAGAAACCCTCGGGGGCGAGCGTTTTAAATCCCAGTGAAGGGGGGGGCGGGGGGAGGGGTCGCGCGCAGTCTCCTTTCCTTTCAAGCTCGTTTTAACTGCTGTAGTATCGTTACGTCACGCACTGTATCGGCCATCTATTTCCGAGACGAAGTGGACTTCAACTGACGCTGCTCTTTTTAAATGTACGCGAACGTTCTTTTTTTTCGGACTGACGATGGTGACTATTTGCTCGGGCACACAAAACGCCTACATAGCGGATCCACTTTCCCAGGCCATCCCTGCCACCTATTAAACTGCCAACCTTTAACTGCCAAGTGTCTCTATCCAACTTTCTGCCCTTGGCATCACATAACGTCTTTTTTTTTGGTCCCAGTTATTTGTCTAGTTAACGCGCAGCCAACAAAGCAGGACTTCTCATTCGTTTCCCCTTTCCGGGAAGTGATCCGCTTTTCCTAAAAGAGAAAATGTCAGTTTTGTATTTATTTATGCTGTTAAACCTGTGGAAGAAACGCAGGTTAGCCAATCGGTCTACAGGTTAATCCAAGTGTAGGCCTACACAGCTCCTGGATGGTTAGTCTTATGCTTCTTTTTGTATCTCAGTGTTATATTTCTGACATCTCAGTAAACTACATTAGCTCACACCTGTACTTGAACACACAAAAATCTTTAGGATACATTTGCTGCCTGCGGCTGAAGCTGGTCCCTATAGAAACGTGAGGCAGAGATATGGTTGAGCTAATTAAATAATTAAGTTGGCACAAAATCCTGAGATGGACCGACCTTTGTTTTGCCCCTGCATAACATAACAGGTGTCAACCTTGCAATAGGTTACAGGAGGTTAGGTTTAAGAAAAACAAAAGAAGAATATTCTTTTCCTGCTTCACAGATTTACTAATGCCAAATCACTGGCATATGAAAATCCAACTGAATTTATGTATGATTCAGTTTTTTTTCATTTATTTAAATTTTTTTACGTTGATGTGATAATAGCTCATTTAATTTAAGGTCTACATTTAAACGGTGCACTCACTGTGGGTAAGTACTGTTGTCTTCATGGCTACGCAGTTTCTCTGGGAGCGTAAATCAGACAGTTGTGTGAAAGGGCTTTTACAGTAACCAGTGTCTTTCTCTCCAAAGAGAGGCTCCCATGCATCTCTCTCTCTCTCTCTTTCCCTTCCCTGTAAATCAACAGCGGTTCTGACCTACATTTTTATGAAAGGGTGGCTGTATTCCAGACTGGGCAGAGTGGCAGGTTGATTTCAGTGTACATTCACATGTGGGCACCAAATATCTGACTGCAAAAATCACAACCGTATCTAATAAAGGTCTTGGATTTCATCAATATTTGTCCTTGACCTTGACTCACGATTACATGACTCGTAAGAAAAAACAAAAAAAACAATAACAAACTTTTTTTTGTCAAATAGAAGGGCAGAAGTTTAATAAATCTGGGCTAAAGTGCTCTTTATCTGTTCCAGAGGTTTGTTCCTGCTGTGGCTGAGGCTTCATCTCACATCGAACCCGGATCAGTCGAATGAGGCAGCAGCAGCAGAGGAAATAAAACTGAATCGGAACAGCTGGGTCGGGTCAGATTGTACGGCGGTGGTCACAACAGACATTTGGAATTTTTTTGGGTTTGATACGCCCTGGTGCTGGCGACGCTCCCTTGTCTCGGGGAGTGTTTTAATCGTTTGCTCTATTAACTGGGACCTCCTTGTTCTCCGAATCACATGCTGTGGTTGATGATTAAAAGGAGACTCCCCTCCTCCAAAAAACAGGTGGTTTGGAGTGAGGTGGAGAACAAGCAAACATGGCGGAACTCCAGGACTCTGCAGTTGGAGAGTCTCCCTGTTGTTCTGCGGACTTTGTGTAGTTTTTAACACGGTGGTGTCCACACGTGGACGTTGCGGGGCACGGTCGGCCTTGTCCACAGATGGACGCCCATCAGGTTTGTACCACCTCGCACGATTCCCATGTTCAGCTGAGGTCCGGCCTCCTCAGCTGACTTAGTCCAGGGACGTCAAACTCTAGCCATGGTGGGCCGCAGTGTCTGCGGGGATTTCTGGGTTTCCGTCCAATCGGCAGCCAATCTTCAGGTCTTGAGCAGGGCGCCATATGGGGGGGAGAGGTTAGGACGATTCTGAGGGCCCGTGACTGACAGGGGCCCTAAAAAATTATTACGTGGCCTGTGGCGGTGGGGACCCAACGTGATATCTTTTCATTGGGCCCAAAATCCCTGGTGGCGCCCCTGGCCTTGAGACCAAGGTGTGTGGACTCTTCAGCAACACACCCCAACTGGCAGACACCAGTTACAGTACACTAGTTCAATTCTGTTCAAATTCGCGCGGAAAAGAAGTGACTTCAGCCTCCGCTTCTGAATGTCGAGCGTTGCCTGTCACGTACCGCACGGGTGATGTTCCTCCTGAGTGGCATGTTGTTTCACTGGCAGAGCTCTGCCCCCCCCCACCCCACCCCACCCCGCCCCACCCCACCCCAAAATGTACAAGATGTTCCAGCGGCCTCCTGCTCGTAGTGGGCTGAGGCAGCACTAAATAACAGGCCTGTGGATCTGTCGCAAAGGGGGCCCAGGGCAAGACTCGGGCCAACAAAGCCCCCCATTGTATCTCGGGCAAACTTCTCCCATGCGCAAGGAATTTCGGGCGCACGGAACCACCGGGGGGGGGGGGGGGGGGTTTCGTTTCAAGAATGCTCCCGCCGACCGGCCCGGTCGCCCCTGGTTACGCGATTCATCTGGCGCCCTCCCCCTCCGCTGCAGTGGGTCTCCGTCGGCCAAGCTGTCGCGCGCGCACAAAGGAATCGCCCGAGTTCCTTTTTTTTTCGCGTAAACACACATTCGTCTTTTTCTTCACCAGCAATTACACAACGAGCAACAGGGGCGGGAAAAAAAGGGGGGGACTAGATCTGCTTTAAGAAAAAAAAAACGTTAAAAAAGCGGTCAAACACCCCTTGGTTTCTCCGCGGCTCCTCTTGTTTTCCGAGAGAGGGCGGGGCGAATGGAAAAGCGGGGATTACACGGCTCTCGGCCCCCTTGGGAGTCGCTGAACCGTCGCCAATAAAACATGCCACTCTGTGACTTTCCGTAAAAAAGCAGCTCGTCGTTAAGCAGCGATTATGGTGCCCGCTGAAGGGGCGCAGACATTCCCCTGCCCTGGAGCCGTGCCGTCTCCCAACGATTGCGCAACACCCTGAGAAAAAAATATCATCGTTTTAAATGAAATATTACTGAATTATTACATTATACAACTTGCTCATATAATGAGACAAATTCAGGCGTCCAATTAACAGGTTTTCCTCAATGTGTTGTCGGGTTGATTTAGTTTTTCTGCCGACAAAGGACATCTGCATGCATCCTATTTACAAGTTTTGTTTAAAAAAAAAAAAATTTTCTCTCCAATTTGGAATTATCAATTGTTCTCCCTCAAGTCACTATTTTGTCCTGGAGCTGAAACACATGCAGTCCCCTGATGCACTCACCTACAGTTTTGTGACTATTTTCCCCAGGACTGGCCACAAAGTACTACAGGAGACAGCTAGCGCTAGCAGTTAAAAGAGAGGGGCATGGCGCTAGCTGTCTCCTGTAGTACTGTGCGGCCAGTCCTGGAGAAAATAGTCACTAATAATACCAGGGGGCTCATTCACAATGCAGAATTACTCAGTTAGCTGGATATGCGCTGAGTAAAAACCAGTACCCACCCCATATCTGGAACATGGACTGAAGTAAAAAGGGTTTTACTCAGCCAGTTATCCAGCTAATTCAGTAAGCAAGCTTCATGAAACTGGGCCCTGGTGGCCTTTGGGCAGTTTGGCAGAATGTTTGTGAGGAGCTACATGCAGCCCCAAGAACCCCAACTGACAAAAACTCTCCCTGTTTCTGACAAAATGAGACCAGCCGTGCTCCACCACTGTCCAGTCAAGGTCATGTATAGTGACAGTTGGTTATATAACCAAAGCTCATTCCTGTGACTACAGGGGTCAGGATGGTGACATGGTAACCGCAGCCTAGCAACCTTCACAGAGACTGCAGGGGCCGGCATGTTCTCATGAATGGACTCTTTACCTTATGGAACCAACATCTGCACTACTGTGACTCCTGCACTATGCCATAATGTACATTTTCTCACAACATGTGCGATATAATGTACAACGTGCAAAATGACGTACATATTTCATAGCTTATACCAGCGTCCAAGTCTGATTCTAGTTCGGATGCACCCCAATCATGATCCACAATTTACTTTTGTTTTCAGGCACTCATAAAACTCACAGATGAGAGAGCCCTACTGCCTCCATCCTAACAAAATCTTCTGACCGTTTCTCTTGCTCTTATCAAACACACATCCCTTATTTTTTTCCCGGCCATCAACGTTCAGGGCCTGTTCCTCGCCTCAGGAACATCGGTAATGTATGACTGAACGGTAAAAGGCACCTCGGTACTTCTAATGAGGCCCACAGACCTGCGTGCAGTCACATACGATGCTACGAGAGCCGTGCTGAAGCCCAGCCCTTCATTAGAACCAAGGCGTTGCTCTGGAGATAGGCGTACTGTATTTCAGCCAATGAGCAGGGCGGTTGCTAGGCAGCAGTGTTCTTAATAACAAGGGCGAGGCATATACAGGAAGCGACAAAGCGGGAGGGCAAAATGAGACGATGAGGCAAGGGATCGCTGTCTCCCTGCTGAACAGTTTCAGATTCTCTGTCTCTGTGTCTCCCTTGTGGTGCATCACTCACTACTCTCTCGCTCTCTCTCTGTACTGTATATACAGTATTTGTGTGCGTTCCCTATGACTGCACAACAGATACCCAGTATGCTGACAAAAGTGAACAACAAGATGAAAATGCCTGAATTTAGAGATGTGTGAAACGAAGGGAATCACCCATCCCCTAGAATGGAGGAAGCCATTTTCAGACACCCACGCAGATAAACGCTCACTAGTGTATGTTGACGTTTAAATTCTTGACAATTGAAATGATAACCAAGAAATAATACAAGGTGCTTCTATGGCATCAGAAGCATGGCAGAGCTGTAAACAATTAAAAAAAGAAGACAGTTGAAAACAGATATCTGTAACCTCTGAGGAATGATTACATTGAAAAAGTGACATCTAGTGGGATTTCATCAGACACATCAGAGTCCTGGGTGTTCGCGTCGAGCCAGCCGTGGGCATAGACACTCTTCGCTGGAGTTCAGGGCCGCAACCATCCCCGAGTCACACAACTCAAGTTCACGGTGGGGCCACAACTACGTTCTTTGTTTAGCGCCATGCAAAAACCCTGTGGCCCTCTGGTGTTACGATACAGAGAACATCAGCTCACCGTGAAGACCTCAACTTCCCCTGCACCTGCCAATGAGGAAGTGCGAACCATACTTACATAATATCATTAGATCAGAATCCGCGAATTTAAAGCTTCTTTTTAAAAAATTTTTTTTTTTACACAAGTGTGTGAGAACTCGGGGGAATCAAACAAGAACCTACAAGTCTGCAAGAACTTGGGGGACTCAAACAAGAACCTACAAGTCTGCAAGAACTTGGGGGGACTCAAACAAGAACCTACAAGTCTGCAAGAACGTGGGGGACTCAAACAAGAACCTACAAGTCTGCAAGAACTTGGGGGACTCAAACAAGAACCTACAAGTCTGCAAGAACTTGGGGGACTCAAACAAGAACCTACAAGTCTGCAAGAACTTGGGGGAATCAAACAAGAACCTTATTCAGGACCCGTGACAACAGAATCAGTTTCACGCATCCAGGAACTCCTACGAGACCGGACTGGTGCGCATACGGAACCACAACAGTCCATCTGCTCTTGGGACAAGTTAAACTCCTACATCAGCACGCAAAACACCACAGGCTTACAGCTCACAGGGGCGTAGTTGTGGTAGAGAAACTGGGGTAGTTATATAAATGCTGCTGGTCTCATGCCCAGGTAGTTCACGTTCGCTTTCTTCTCATGAAAAGTGCACACAGCACATTCCTGGGTGAATACACAGCGGTAGGCATGCACAGCTTAACAATGTGAGAGTACGAATGTGCAGTTGTGTGTTAAAAACCTCTGTACTGCCAGGACGCCAGACCACAGTGCCCTGCTGCCAGCGCACCTCCTGCCAGAGGAGCGGAACACACCCGCAAATAAAACCCGCCAGACAAACACGGGGAACGTGACGCCAGCGGAACCGCGCCCCCCCCCCCCCCCCCCCCCCCCCGCGCGCGCGTTACGGTTAATACGCGCAGGAAGTGACCCGGGAACCGCGAAAAAATCCGGCTGCACCCGCTCGGTGACGTCGTGAGTGGAAAAGGAACGTAACGAGGGGGGGGCAATGCGTCTTCCAAACAACGGGAGCCGGCGTTCAGCTGGCGACCCCACCCCGCGGCTAGGAGCAGAGGCTTCTGGGGGATTCCCTCGATTCACAGCCGGTAATGCGTGTGAGGACGTAAATGGTAAATGGACTGCATTTACATAGCGCTTTTATCCAAAGCGCTTTACAATTGATGCCTCTCATTCACCCGTTCACACACACACTCACACGCCAACGGTGAAAGGCTGCCATGGAAGGTACCAATCAGCTCGTTGGGAGCAGTTAGGGGTTAGGTGTCTTGCTCAGGGGACACTTCGACACGCCCGAGGCGGGGGATCGAACCGACAACCTTCCGACTGCCAGTCGACCGCTCTCAGCTCCTGAGCTATGTCGCCCCCCAGGACGTGTGGGTGGGGCTGAAGCGCGTGTCACCTGACAGTTCCCATGACAACCTATGAGCCAGAGAGAGCCAATGGGGAAGTCTGCCAACTCAGCTGGAACAGACCAATTGTTGCACCTGTACTGTACAGTTCAACCACATTGAAAAATGCCTATTAAGCTCTCCATAGGAATAAGGCACTAGGTTAGATACTGTCGCATTCGGTTCGGTCCGGTAGAGCAGATTGGTCTCGGCAACTCTGAGGACCGCCACCTTGATTTGGATTTGATTGCTTAACAAAATGTTCTCTCCACCTCAGCTGATGTGTGGTGAGCGTTCTGGTGCAAAATGGCCGCCGAGCATCGCCCAGGTGGGTGCTGCTCATTTTTTGGCGGGGGAGGTGAATTCCCCCACATCACTGTAAAGCACTTTTGAGTGTTCCGTTTGATTCACTCATTCATTTAAGCACCCGGGCCGACCGGCTAACGCAAACCCAGGTGTGTGTGCGTGCGCTCTCTCCACCGGACGGCGTCGCCGAGACCTAATCCGCTTTTCCGGTGGAGCCGAACGCTCACACTCCTCCGCCACCAGAATTCAGCCAAAGGCTAATTCGGCTCGCACCGAGACAGTGCCCCTCGTTGGGTTTCGGCACTGTTCACGCCGCGCACCGATGTGACGCCCAGAATCGGCGCATCTCCCTTCCAGGCGTGCGACATAAATGGTGGCTGAATCCTGGCGGTGGAGCAGTGCGAGCATTCGGTCCACAGGAGGAGCGGATCTGGTCTCGGCAATACCGGATACCAAAATCTCCTTTTTTATTCCGTGGCTCATTTTTCTTCCCCAAAAAAAACCAGTTCTTCTTCCTGGCAGAAGGGCAGTAAAAGGAAGTGCTGCCATGCAAATCCCCAGCAATACATTTCCCTACGTTATCCCCCCCGTCCTCTCGGAGAATGACGCATCACCACGCCATCACAAGGCTCAGAGTCTCAGTGAGACTCGGTGTCAATTTCATTCAAAAGCCTTATCCAAATGTAACCTTTGGAGAACTACGTGAGGTCAGCCAACTGAGTGCTTAAGCTCTACATAAACAAACTGCGCCGGTTTGAGAGTTAATAATCACGGGTTTTCAGATTCTTTCCTTATTGGTAAGCTGGGTTTCAGGCAGTGACATTGTTCACAATGACTCACAGCTGCGCACACACCCACACACCCACACACACACACGCACCCACACACCCACACACAAAGGTATATTAATACCTCCTATGAGAAGATAATTAACGTTAAATAACTTCCGTACAAATATTTGCGGTGTCTTGAAAGTGCCTTTCCTGGTTATCACCTTCTGAAGAAAACCCTCCAGTATATTTACGTTAACAATGCTTTGTGAACGAAAACATATAGATCTCATGTGCATTTAATCACCGTTTGCAAGAAATAAGGTGGCACGGATTAATATTAATGTTGTGAGACATTCTCAGATTATTTAGTAGATACATATCAAGGTAGCACAATATAAAATATATCTTTATTGAAAATACTTGACAGTAGCTTCCTTAAATAATATCATTTTCAATTTGTATTCATAATGCTTATAACTTCTATCATAGCTGAGCTGGTTCATGTGCGTGTGTACTAAGCAATACAACATTAGTGAAGTGCTACACAGATCATCTCCCCATTCAGCTCCAGAGGTCAAATAACGTGAGAATACTGAGAGAGAAAAAATGATCCGCTACCCTCTGCTGCTCTCTGGTGTCACAATTCATGAACTACACAACTGACTTCATGGGGATACAGCAGTGGCTCCTATTTTTTACAGTCTCTGCTCCCAACACAGGCCGCAGAGATCCGTCACCTAGTTCATTTTTACCCCAAATATCTTATTTCCCCTGGGAAAGGGCTGGGACCCTTGTTAACCACTGATGTACAGAGAACACTGGTGATGTTCCAGTGGTACCTGGGTGTAACTGAAATTATTTCCACGTACAGGTGCAGTGCTTGTACACACTTGTATACAAAGTACTCGTGTCAACATGTCCCCTCGGGAGAGAATAAATGAGATGTAATTATATTGTGCATCGAAAATAGAAAAAAAAAAGGTTTATAGACAAGTTTCCTCAGCCACGCCCCCCCCATTTCCACTTTCGGGCGCGGGTAGGCAAACAGCTTCCGGGCTAATTGTTTACCTAGCGTAAGGTGTTGTTACACTCCCATGGAAGTTTTCAGAGGGACACGGGGGTCTACACCCCCCCCCCCCCACACGCCCCACCCTCGTTCTGTGATTGTGATTTACCTCCCCCCCCCCCCCTTCTAAGTCCCAGCCTGATTTCCAGAATTTTCCCGCCAAACAGACTGAGCATTCCACGGCCCATGTGACTGACAGCCTCGAAAAAATGCAGAGAGTTAAAAAAACAGAAACTAGCGAACTAACGTATTAAACTACCGGAAGATGAAAACACCAGCATCAAGTGCGAACCGAACCCTGTTGATGTCATAGCAGCAGTTGTATTTTCACTGTACCTCCATAAATAAATGCCACATGTCAATAAAAGAAACAATCAATTGTCACGATATTGTTTTATGCTAATGGATAATAAATTAGCTGCCTCTGGATAGCTGTATAATATTTAATAATAATGGTGCATATTCAATCTAGTGAGTCGGTCTCCTTATACAAGTTCTGATTCCCGAAGCCATTTTGGAAGAGATCTGGACTAATAGTGCTGAGAAGTTAATACTTTTGCATCTTAAAGCCTCATGCCTTGGCCACTCAAATGATCTCTTTGTTACAGCACTCGGATTGATCATTTCCAAAGGGAGGTCTGAGGGCATTTGAGGGCTTTCCAAGGAGGAGGTGCGCATTCCAAGCCATGGTTTGGAATGCGACTAAAGGTCAGCGCGGGAATCATGGGAAGTGTAGTCCTCTCTGCTTCTTGGCCGAGCGAATGGGCGGAGCCAGGCACTAGGCTCAGGCAAAGGGCTGGTCCGGGGTGTAGTTGAAGCTGGCGTCCAGGAACAACGCCAGGGTGCCCAGGGTGGTGATGACCACAAAGAGCCACAGGAACAGTCTGTCCACAACAATGGCGATGTACTGCCAGTCTTCTGTCATCTGCAGACACAGATGGATGGATGTCAGAGAAAGACTGAAAAACACAGGGGAGAGGACTGGGGAATTCAGGAAGAATACATACAGGGTCTACAGACACACACACACACACATGCATGCACACACACACACACACACAGAACAGGGCCTTACAGTGCCGTCAGTGTCCTGTTTCCTCAGCTGCTCAGCTATGTAAGTGACAGCAGTGATTGCAGACTTCAGGTCTGGAGGGAGGATCAGGCAGTAGCTCTCAGTGTCAAAGTATCTCTGGAGCTGGACTGTACTGTCACTCCTGAGAGAACACAGGCAAGAGAGAGACATCAGGGCACACACGCACACTCATACGCACACGCACATGCACACACATACACACGCAGCACACACACACACATACACACACAGCACACACACACACATATACACACATACACACACATGCACACACACACACACACGCACGCAGGCATGCACGCACCCACGCACGCACGCACACACGCTGATTCTGATTGGCAGCATCACATTCCGGAACATTTCCACCCACTGACCTTGACCCCGCTATTCCTGCCCGGAGCAGCTGAAATGTCTGCATGAACACCTGCTGAATCTCTCCTTTTACACACAACACACATCCATCCTGAACACCTTCTGAATCTCTCATCTCTCCTTTTACATACAACACACATCCATCCTGAACACCTTCTGAATCTCTCATCTCTCCTTTTACATACAACACACATCCATCCTGAACACCTTCTGAATCTCTCATCTCTCGTTTTACATACAACACACATCCATCCTCAACACCTTCTGAATCTCTCCTTTTACACACAACACACATCCATCTTGAACACCTTCTGAATCTCTCCTTTTACACACAACACACATCCATCCTGAGCACCTTCTGAATCTCTCTTTTTACATACAACACACATCCATCCTGAACACCTCTGAATCTCTCATCTCTTCTTTTACACACAACACACATCCATCCTGAACACCTTCTGAATCTCTCATCTCTCCTTTTACATACAACACACATCCATCCTGAACACCTTCTGAATCTCTCATCTCTCCTTTTACATACAACACACATCCATCCTGAACACCTTCTGAATCTCTCCTTTTACACACAACACATCCATCCTGAACACCTTCTGAATCTCTCCTTTTACACACAACACACATCCATCCTGAGCACCTTCTGAATCTCTCCTTTTACACACAACACACATCCATCCTGAGCACCTTCTGAATCTCTCCTTTTACACACAACACACATCCATCCTGAACACCTTCTGAATCTCTCCGTTTACATACAACACACATCCATCCTGAACACTCTTTCCTTTTACATACATTTACTGCACCTCCAAACACACATCCATCCGGACTCTGCCTCATGCTTTGCAATGCACACTGCATCCGCATCTCCTTTTCACATACAGCTTTGAGTACTGCACTGCAAATAAGCACAGCATCTTAATATCTGCTTATTAACAGTCATTAAACGCGAGTTTCGCCAAAAGGGGAAAAAAAATTAATCAACTGCGTGAAGCACTTCAGCAAAATCCTTCTTCAGAATCGGAAAATTGAATTTCCAGTCATGAACGAGTGTCTCATTTGTAATTCCCAATAACAATACTCAGCAATGATTTAGGCATGAAAGAGCGATAAATGTGCACAAGTGTGTAATTAATTTTTATAACGTTTATTTTATGGGAACTACCAGGGCAGTGTCTGGGAGACAAACACTCACACACACACACACACTCACACACATTTGTATTGCTATACTTGTGAGGACTTCCCATTGACTTACAATTCGGTTAAGGTTAGGGTTAAGGTTAGGCATGTAGTGGTTGGGGTTATGGTTAGAGGTTACGGAATGAATATAACCCTTACCTTAAGTCCTAACCCTAAAACAGCCTCTTGAACTTGTGGGCATCAGCACTTGTGGGGACCCACCTTGCGTAATTTTCCTCATCTTTCTATTCTTGTGGGAACATTTGGTTCTCACAAAGATAGTCATACATGCCCACACACACACACACACACACTAGACCAACTTACAATGTAAGAGAATGTACAGTATGTGCCTAACTCTACCTGAGGTACATGAGCAAGAGTACCAGACCTGGCTAACGTCATTCCCAGTCCAGAGAGTGCGTGTGCAACGTCAACAACGCGCTAATGCTAGCAACCACACCAACAACACAGCTGTGCTGTGATTCGATTCGCCACAGCAGCACCGCAGCTCTGACCAATCACGCACGGCCCTGGTCTGTTCGTACATCACGTACGAAGCCGAATTATTTCCTGGACTCTGTGTTCCCGTGGCGCGAGGCACCAAGCCACTCGTAGGGCAGAGGGCGCGGTCGGGCACCGTGAGGGGGTGGGGGGAGGGGAGAGGGGGGTGTTGGCATCTCACTATGGGGCCGGTCGAGGTCAACGCCAGTCCAGCGGTGCGCCAAATTCCTGTCAGTACAGTCAGGTTAGCGAGTCCAGCCCATTTCACCGGGAGCTGTGAGGACGAGGAGTGAGGGGGAGTGGGGGGGGGGGGGGGGAGGGGGGGTGAGGTCTGAAGCTCAGCTATGTAAGCGCTGTGAATGTCTGCAATTCCTGTCACACAAACACAGAACTACACATACAGTACATACGTACACACACACACACACACACACCCACCCATCCACACACATCCATAGAAAGATGAACACAGACACATGCACAACCGCATTAAATTTAACATAGACGTGAGCACATAGACACGAGCACATGCACACACGCAAACACTCTCACACACACGCACACACGCACACACACACACAAACGCACACACACCAGCAGATTTGAAAGGACACCACTCGCCCTCTAACGAGCTCTCTGACAGGGAGAGTCAGGCACAGGACAGAACCAGGTGCCCGTGTCCCTCTCAGTTTGAAACGGAGCAATTCTCTGGAGCAGCCCCCCCGCCCCTCTGTCCCCCCTTAGCCCCCCCCCGCCCCCCCGCCCCCCCCCTCTGTGGGATTACTCTCTAATGCCCAAAGCAAACAGAGGGCCGGAGACTGGCGACTGTGCAGGGAGGGTCAGAGGGATTAAATGGAGCGGGGTGCCAGTGCCCTTGGACAGGCATGAAAGGTGGGACGTTCCAGCGCCAGCGGTCAGCGCGGTCTGTTTCTGACCCCCGCGCCCATGGAGGGGGCGCACGGGGCTCCTCTCATGCCTTTGGGGAACTGACGGCTGGCGGGACAGGGCGCTCAGGCGCCCACGCCACTCGCTACCATAGAATGCGTGTAAACAAGGGCTTCCCCTGAAGGAACCACTTGGTACCATAGAGTGTGTGTAAACCAGGGCTTCCCCTGAACAAGCTGCTCGCTACCGCTCACTCGTCTCTCCTGACAGTGAAACCACTCCACAGGAACTGCCCGAGACTGGTGATGAAGGATAAAACTCTCTCTGATGTAACTGCTTGCGCATGGTAAGTGGCCGTGGTTATGCATTATGCTTTTGGTTCTGAGTGTGACTGGGCATTCATAACTAAACTCTAAACGGTCCTGCTTTGTCACTTTAAGACACAGCCATGATTACAACGAGTCTTAAACCTACTTAAAATGCATGGTGCATAGGTTAGCTAATGTTATTACCGTTGTCATCATTGTTAATATTATTATTACCTGCCTTTCCAGGGCAACAGCAGCTGGGGATTGATTTTTCGGATGAAGTACTCCGTGCCCGGCCTCCGTCCGTCCATATGGGACATGGGATGGGATGTGGGCGTGTCCTCTCTGGGCTCCGCCTCCAGGGCGCGCTCTGGGCGGGGCCTCTGCATGCCCAGGTACTTCGGGAGCAGGTCGATGAACACCTGGGAGCAGAGCAAAACAGGGTTCAAAACCCCTGATCTGGAGCACCTGGCGTTCACTTACGGACTCCACGAAGACAACGGATTGGCTTTTTTTGCATAGAGGCCAGCAGGGAACGGAACGGCACCCCCGTGACGGTGGCTCACCTTGCGCACCCACAGGGGCATGTGGTGGGTGCTGGGGGTGCGGTGGTGCAGGTTGAGCACCACCACGCTGAGGATGACGGAGAAGGTGACCAGGATCATGGTGAACATGACGTAGTTGACGATGATGGGGATCCCCAGCGACGTCTCGGGGACCCGGTCCGCCAGCAGGAGCATGAAGACAGTCAGGGCGATGAGCACGGAGATGGAGAGGGTCATCTTCTCACCTGGGGCACAGCAAACAGGCTGACTCCCAACTCACACCTGCACCAACAAACAGGCTGACTCCAAACTTACACCTGCGCCAACAAACTGGCTGACTCCAAACTTACACCTGCACCAACAAACTGGCTTTCTCCGAACTTACATCATCTGCATACGTGGATACCCACAGTATGCTCTCAAAATGGCACTGGTGCCGTACATAAACCGAGCTTGTAACTGCACTGACCTAAATAGATTTACTCCACTGTTTACACCTGCTCCTTCCAAAATTAAACATCCTGACCGGACTGTGGTGCGAAGGGACATGCAGAGGACATGCTGCTTTGGCACAAACATTTATAATCTGTTTTGTGCACAAGATTCCTGTATCCACGGCAACCGACAGTAAACGTTTTTCATCGTGTGATTTGCTAACCCGGCTCTCTGAAAGCAGCTCTTGAGGATGAAGTGTTTATATGAGTAATGACCACACGGAGGTCACACAATCACAGCACCCCAGAGTTTGATCCAAAGAGCCACATTTCTAAGGATGAGGATATACACATTTTTTTTTTTTTAAAGTAGTTTTGTCACTGAGACCAACTGGAAGCTTCTGTGCACTGGGGCACCATCGAGACGAACTAACGCCGAAGGAAGGTCGTCAAAGGAAGCCTCACCAACCTAAACCAACCCGACCTCTGCTGAGCGAGACCGTTCGTCTCCCGTCGCCGCGGAAACCGGGTCATTTTTAGTTGGAGACTGGCGACTGTGCAGGGAGCGTCAGAGGGATTAATCGGAGCGGGACGCCGGTGCCCTTGGACCGGGATGAGAGGTCGGGACGTCCCAGCGCTCGCGGGGCGACCCCCGGCACCGTGGAGGGGGGGTCGCGTGCAAGGGCGCCTCTCACGCCTGACGGCTGGCGGGGCGGGACGGGACACTCAGGCACCCGTGCGGCCGCCAGACGACGCGCGGGGCTTACGCCAGGCGATATAGTGCCCAGCCCGAGCTGGCAGTAGATACCTGTACAGATGGAGCTGTACAGGTGCCTACTGTCGTTGGCGCTCGACCCCCCTGGTGGAAACTGAGGGGGGGCGGGTGGTCCCCGTTGGCTCGGTTAGTTGGGCTGTCACGGGCTACTTCCCGAGTTCCTCACCAGCACCGGGGGGCAGGTAGAAGACGAAGATGGCCAGGATGCTGGTGAGGATGCAGGGCACTATGATGTTGATGATGTAGAAGAGCGGCTTCCTCTCGATGATCAGGTAGAAGGTGATGTCCTCGTACAGGTCGTCGCGGACGTTCTTCCTGGACGGCGTGTGGCAGATCTGCCACTCGCCGTTCTCTGTCAGCGGGAAGGACAGGAAGAGAGCGTCATCCCTGCAGTTAGCATTGCTAGCACTGCAATTAGCGCTGTTCTCATCAGCTAGCACTGTCAGCACTGCAGTTAGCACTGTTAGTAATGCATTTAGCATTGCTAGCATTGTAGTTAGCATTGCTAGCACTGCAATTAGCGCTGTTCTCATCAGTTAGCACTGTCAGCACTGCAGTTAGCACTGTTAGTAATGCATTTAGCATTGCTAGCACTGTAGTTAGCATTGTTAGCACTGCAGTTAGCACTATTAGCATTATAAGCATTTTTATCTGTTTAACCTATGACCCCTTTCGGTATTTTTTTTTAACAACCACCTGTTCAAATATGTTTCTGAATTCTTTGTCATGCCATCGCTGTCCCCACTCGCCACTAACCAGTGAAGGCGTTCTCGTCGATGATGATCTCATGGATCTCCTGGCCGTCATCGTCCAGCGCGTACTGCAGGTCCACTTCCGAGGCGTCATACGTGTAGGAGCGGAACACCATGGAACAGTTCTGCCAGTCGAAAGGGAAGTATGCCACCTGGAGGACGGGAGGGGAGGTAACGCCGCAATCATGGCAACATGAGGGGCTGATCAGTTGAAACAGGGGCATCCCCATTCGCACCATCTTAAGTGCGCCCCCTGTGTTCGGGAGGGGAATGGACTCCCAGCACGTCTAATGATATTCCCTTGAATATTCTTATTATTCTCTGAGCTAAATTACATCAGCTGATCAGCTGTCCTAATTACAGCCATGTTTACAGGGTCAAATCACATTAGAATGAGACAGTGGGGCTTCATGAATCTCAGAGTGGGAGGAGTTCAGGGAATCACTGATTTCACAGATCTTGACAAATCGTAGTTACGGGATGCAGTGTTTTTTTATTGGCTAATGAAACTCAGTCATTGGCAACACGTTGGTAGCTCGATGCGTCCCTCTCCTCAGTCCAGTTTCTGGTGAACACAGGCGGGATTAGACCCCTCCCCGTGCGGGACGGGGCGCAAGGGGTACCTCTATGGAGCAGGAGCTCCGGTAGATGGCGGGAGGAAGCCAGTTGACCGTCCCGTTGCAGTTCACCAGCACGTTCACGTACAGAGCCACGTCGAACTGCCCGTCGTTACTGCGGGACGGACACAGGCACGCACCGAATGATCGAGAGGATCGCGGACAGACTCCTACATCACTACAGGGCAGACACACACACTGAAGATATCGGCCTTAAGGAGCAAAAACACCAAAATTAACACTAACTTAACACATTTTTACTGTGATTTATGCTTTACTCTGATTGCCGGTCACAGCTGGCACTGGCACAGTCTGGATTCGATACCACCCGCACTCTGCAACGGTGCCTTTACAGGATGAGCCACCCAACAACCTCTCCTGCCCCATTATTCACCTGATAGACGAGTCGACACTCACTTGTTTATGAGGTAGATGTCGGGACGCCACACCTTGTTTGGAGGAATTCTCAGAACGGTAATGTTATCAAACGCCTCAGGAACCCAGGTAAGCCTATAGTCTGTCCATGCCTGGAAGGAGGGAGGGGGAGAGACAGAGAGAGAAAGAGAGAGAGGTAGTAGTTAATTTTTCTCTTTTTTTTAATCACTGTTATCATTTGGAAGGCTGTTGCTGCTGTTATAAATCACTTATTTAAAGTAAAACATCACTTATTTCCTTGGGCACGTACAACGCCGTCTAACCAGTGAAGCTCATTATGACTTTAATTAGCCCCCAGGAAGAAATGGAGTTGATGGAGGAGAGACGGAGCACGTGAGAGCGATAAAGATGAAATAATACACACTTATAAAAAGTGACAAGTCAATTTAGGCGGGGGCGGGGGGGGCGGGGGGGGCCGGGGGGGGGGGGGGACGTCGGTTCCCGGAACATTCCAGACTCACCAGGTTCATGAAAACGTTGGTTGTCATCTCCTCGTTCTTCTCGTTCTGCAGAGGAGATCGAACAGAGCGGCGGCGAAAAAATAAACACGTTAGCCTCGTGCTAAACCTTACGCACTCACGCGCTGAATCTGTTGTAACTGTACCAAAGAGGTTTGCGTTCTCTTCGAAGCTCCTGCTTGCCGAGCCAGAGATACTGGCTAAACTGAGGCCACCCAAAACCTCCCAACATCGCAGGTTGTAAAAGTACAAGTGCCCCTGACTCCAGAGCCTGAATGGAACACGTTATAACGCCATATTCCTGTTATTCCATCGCTAACTATTGGCCTCTACGTGCGCGCTGATATGACGTAGCCATGTTGCCGCAAGAATATAAGAACACGAGGAATTCAGCCAATCTAGGCTGGCCATACGCTAACAAACGACAGAGTATCCAGCACTGGATCAGACCAGGGCCCTGTTTCAGGAAGCAGGGTTAGCGAGTTCGCTAGATAGCTGTGCTGAGTAAAACCCGGAACCCTTCCCAAATCTGGAACACGGACTGACGTAAAACAAGCTTTTCCAGGTTTTACTCAGAACAATCAGCCAGCTAACTCAGTAATCCTGCTTTTTACAGCAGGGCCCTTGGGGGCATTCCACAAAGCAGGGTTGGTAAATGGTAAATGGACTGCATTTATATAGCGCTTTTATCCAAAGCGCTTTACAATTGATGCCTCTCATTCGCCAGAGCAGTTAGGGGTTAGGTGTCTTGCTCAAGGACACTTCGACATGCCCAGGGCGGGGTTTGAACCGGCAACCCTCCGACTGCCAGACAATCGGTCTTACCTCCTGAGCTATGTCGCCCATCGGGTTACTGGGTTAGCTGGATAACTGCACTGAGCAAATCTCGGAACAGCTCTTTATAATGCAGTCCATGACCCAGATTACTCGGTGCACTCATCCAGCTAACTCCATAATCCCGCTTTGTGAAACAGCGCCCTGGACTTTGAAACCCAAGGGCCTCTGCCTCAACTCCATGGCCTGGTGTACTGTTCTGCACACTGATAACTCGCTTTGCAACAAAAAAAAAATCCCTCCTGATATCCGTGCAGAATTCACCTTTGGCTCATTTCCACCTGTGCCCCTTTGTTCTAGTCAAAGAATTCCACCTGCAAATATGTACATTCCGTTCTTCCCTTTCACGAATTTAAATTCCCCGATCAAATCCCCCACGTTGCCTTTTGTCACGCCCTCACATCTTGCCGTGATGACTTTGCTCCAGATAACGGCGCTTGCCAAGCAAAGAATAAATGACAACGTTGCCGCAACCCAAAAGGAACCTTGCGGGAACATTCTGTACCCGACGGGTGCGGCTTGGCGGATCGGCTGTGGACAGAGATTCCCAGCTGTGTGCTCACCCCCTCCGTTCCAGATGGAAAATAACACTGAACACTGAGGTTGAGCTCCAGAAAAAGTGAGGGAAAGGTGAGTGGGTGAGAGAGAGAGAGAGAGAGAGAGAGAGAGAGATGAAGAGGAGAGTGAGAGAGAGAGAATGAGAGAGAGAGAGAGAGATGAAGGTGGAAGGGAGAGAGAGAGAATGAGAGAGAGAGAGAGAGAGAGAGAGAGAGATGAAGGTGGAAGGGAGAGAGGGGTGACACACTGCATGTTTTGTTTTCCTCCTCTCTGTTGCTCTCTGGAGAAGCTCATTAAGATATAATTGAGTTAATTGAGATAATTGAGTTCCAAAAGAATTACGCTTTTCAATAAATGTGTTAATTACCGTAACACAATGTTGCACACTTCTCCAGACTAATAATTTCCTTCAACTGTTTCAACCTTGCAAGCTATGTCAAAGTTTTATTTTGACAAAAGGGATTGTGTGTGTGTGTGTGTAATGTGAGTGTGTGTGTGTGTCTGCGTATGTGTGTGTGTAGTGCTTGTGTGTGTAGTGTGTATGTGTATGCATGTGTGTGTATGTGTGTGTGTAGTATGTGTGTGTAGTGTATGTGTGTCCGTATGTGTGTGTAGTGTGAGTATGTGTGTGTAGCGTGTTTGTGTGTGTGCGTGTAGTGTGAGTATGTGTGTGTAGTATATGTGATTATGTGTGTGTGTGTGTGTGTGTAGTCCATGTGAGTATGTGTGTGTAGCGTGTGTTTGTGTAGTGTGAGTATGTGTGTGTAGCGTGTTTGTGTGTGTGCGTGTAGTGTGAGTATGTGTGTGTAGTATATGTGATTATGTGTGTGTATGTGTGTGTGTAGTACATGTGAGTATGTGAGTGTAGTGTGTATGTGTGTGTGTAGTACATGTGAGTATGTGAGTGTAGTGTGTATGTGTGTGCATGTGTGTGTGTTAGAGCATGAGTGGGGGGGGGGGGTGATGTATCATACCAGGCCGATCAGCTGGGAGAGGGTCATCCCCACCCGCACAGTCACCTTCTCGTCCCAGGTGCGTGCGGGCCGCACCTTCAGGTTGTAGTCCTTAAACAGCTTCTTCAGCAGCAGCCGCTCAGTCTCTGAAGCACCTGGATGCCACAGCGCAGGATACAGCACAGGTTACAACACAGGCTACAACACAGGATACAGCACAGGTTACAACACAGGCTACAACACAGGATACAGCACAGGTTACAACACAGCACAGACCACAGGTTACCACATAGCATAGACCACAGGTTACAACACAGGTTACAACACAGGATACAGCACAGGTTACAGCACAGGCTAGATCACAGATTCCAACATAGGATAGAGCACAGGTTCCAACACAGTATAGAGCACAGCTTACAACACAGGATAAAGCACAGGATAGATCACAGGTTACAACACAGGATAGAGCACAGGTTCCAACACAGGATAAAGCACAAGTTACAATACAGGATCAAGCACAGGATACAGCACAGGTGTGGGTAGTAGAACACAGGATATGACACAATTGTGAGAAACAAAAGATGGCTCACAGAAACATGGCGGAGGAGGAGATAAACAGAGAAAGAGCCGGGTAAGAAGAGGTAAAGGAAGAAAGACACAGAATGGGAAGTAGACTCTGACTCTCCCTCTCTCTCTGTCTTTGAAATACAAAATTTCAATTTGCCAGTGCCAATGGCGGCATTCTTTTTATGTGACAAACATGATTTGCACTTCCAAAGCATGTAAGAAGCAGAGGGAACAAATACGCATTCGCACAAGAGCGCGACGTAAGCGGCACAACAAAACAACAAAACTGTTTCACTTTCACTTCCTTCACCTATTTATGCCAATTCAACTCAATTCAACTGCCTTCATTAGCACAACAACAAAAAGGCATCTGTGCTGCCCGCACTGTTACATTTACAATTCCCCACTCTCTCTCTCTCTCTCTCTCTCTCTCTCTCTCTCTCTCTCTCTCTCTCTCTCATTCTCTTACTCTCTCTCTCTCTCTCTCTCTCTCTCTCTCTCTCTCTCTCTCTCATTCTCTTACTCTCTCTCTCTCTCTCTCTCTCTCTCTCTCTCTCTCTCTCTCTCTCTCTCTCTCTCTCTCTCTCTCTCTCTCATTCTCTTACTCTCTCTCTCTCTCTCTCTCTCTCTCTCTCTCTCTCTCTCTCTCTCTCTCTCTCTCTCTCTCTCTCTCTCTCTCTCTCTCTCTCTCTCTCTCTCTCTCTCTCATTCTCTTACTCTCTCTCTCTCTCTCTCTCTCTCTCTCTCTCTCTCTCTCTCATTCTCTTACTCTCTCTCTCTCTCTCTCTCTCTCTCTCTCTCTCTCTCTCTCATTCTCTTACTCTCTCTCTCTCTCTCTCTCTCTCTCTCTCTCTCTCTCTCTCTCTCTCTCTCTCTCTCTCTCTCTCTCTCATTCTCTCTCTCTCTCTCTCTCTCTCTCTCTCATTCTCTTACTCTCTCTCTCTCTCTCTCTCTCTCTCTCTCTCTCTCTCTCTCTCTCTCTCTCTCTCTCTCTCTCCTTTAATCCCACTGACACTGGCGGCAGCCATGTCTGCTCCTCAGATGAAGCCATAAATGCCGATATTTTCCCTGCTGACCACAGCGGTTCCCAGAAAAGTTCCCAAAGAACAAAAACATGACCAGAGAGCTTAAATAGTGAGCTGTTCTCAGAACAGTCCCCATTCCCCAAAGAACAAAAACATGACCAGAGAGCTTAAATAATATTCTGTTCTGAGAACAGTCCCCAAGACCAAACACATGACCAGAGAGCTTAAATAATATGCTGTTCTGAGAACAGTCCCCAAGACCAAAAACATGACCAGAGAGCTTAAATAATATTCTGTTCTGAGAACAGTCCCCAAGACCAAAAACATGACCAGAGAGCTTAAATAATATGCTGTTCTGAGAACAGTCCCCAAGACCAAAAACATGACCAGAGAGCTTAAACAGTGAGCTGTTCCCAGAACAGTCCCCAATAATAAAAATGTGACCATGTGACCCTCAAGGGGGTGGAGCTGCGGCCTGGTGCCTAATGATCGCATTAAATCTCCAAACCTACCCTCCCCTCTCCTCGTTAGGGAGAGGCGAGATTGCTTGATTTTGAGAAGCCCAACGTAGCCCCTGAAGTAATCGCTTTAACGACTTTCCCGAAAGCGTCTGAGCGGGGGGACCGAATCACCCGGCCCATTATCATCAGCCGCTCGGAATGCACTAACGGTCCCGCCGTCTTCTCTGAGACCCAATCAATCCACCACAGAGCGCGACTTAAACGGAAAAGAATTACAGAACCGGTGGAGGTCTAAAAAAAACGGTTTCTCTCTCTCTCTCTCTCTCTCTCTCTCTCTGCATTGTCCTCATGGTGTGGCTCCGTCTGTCTCTCAGAGAGGTCTGAAAAATGGCAACAAATCTTTGAGATTAGGGGACGGAGTTAGTGAAGTCTTCACAATGTTACAAAAAAACAACACTTTTATTATTATTCAGATGTGCCTTCTTTGATGTGCCTTCTTAAAGTGGCTAAATTAGATAAGGGAAATGTGTTTCTGCACATTGGAACAGACATCACTAATCAAACAGGACATTCTCCTAAGCCTGATTTACTAAAAGACACTACCCGGAGCAGAAATGTACTGCTGTTATTTTTTCTTAACCAAATGGTCTTTTAGGCAGCGAAACGCTAAGTGTTAAATCTTCTCTGTGCGAGAGCATTTCACACCAGGATACAGTCCCCTGTGGACTCGTAAACGCGGCTATTGTTCGGTAAACACTGGATATTTTAACGTGCGCACGTCCGCCGTGTCCTTCTGCTGCTGCTGAATTTGCAGTGAATTTACGCCCCCCGCCCCGGAGTGAACGATAAAACGCCCCCCCCCCCCCCCCCCCCCCCTTACGGCGTCCCGTGGAATCGGTCTCACCTGAGAGAGCGAGCAGGACGCTGGCCCAGAGCATCCACAGCACCCCGCACGTCTTCGTCATCCTCATCCTCGTCCTCGTTCTCAGGGAGTGATAAAAGAAGGCTCACACAAAGTTTTTTGGGTGACGCACCTGTCGAAGTCCAGCGCCGTGGAACAGGAACGGGGGGGGGGGGGGGGGGGCGTCGCCACACGAGAGGGAGCGACTCCAGGAGCGGTCCTGCCGGCGGCACTGGGTTCGAGCCCTTGAGGGGTCCCAGAAAACACCCCCTTTGCCCTCGAGCTGGCGACAGGCACGGCGCAGCTATGCCAACCGTCCACTGCGAACAGGCGGCGGTGCCCCTGCGTGCGTGAGCCGCTTGCAAGGGCGGCTGTTTTCCCCGAGATGGCCTCTCCCGATTGGCCGGCGGGCATGGCGGGGAAGGGGGGCGGAGGGGGGTGGGGGGGGGGAGGAGGGGGGTGGGGGGTGTGTGTTTAGTCTCCTGACCGACTCCAGCAGGCACCTGTTGGTATTTGTGGGGAAGCTGCGGGGCGGGGGGTGGGGGGGGTGTGGGTGGCGGTGGGGCACGGGGTTGCATTTGATGGGGTGGGGGGTGGGGGGGGGGGGTTGTGGAGGGGGTTATGACAATGGAGATATTTTTGGGAGAACAAAAGAGAGCTGTTCAGATGATCAGTCCCGGGGGGGTGGGGGTGGGGGGGTCAACCTGTACTGGGACACCGCGGGCCCCCCAGATTAGGTCATCCCCCGTCTCTGGGGTGCAGCCCAAATGCCATCCGCTCTCCGTCTCCCAGTCTCCCTCCGTCGCCACGACACCCGCTCTCTTTCTCTCCTGGCCCCTCTGTTCCCTCGCTCTCTGTCCGTCCCCTCATCCCCCATCTCTCCCGGTAACTCTCTCTCTCTCTCCCTCCCTCTCTCTCTCTCTCTCTCTCTCTCCCTCCCTCCCTCTCTCTCTCTCCCTCCCTCTCTCTCTCTCTCTATTCCCGTGCTTTAACAGCATTGCAGCACCCTCTGCATTGTCTAAGTGCTGACATGGTGAGTACAGCTTAACAACGGGACCAATGAGTTTCACCGTCGTAAACAAACGGCACGGGAACACTGCTTTAAAAAAGCGCTTCCACTCGTGTTTTCATTAAGGACAGGAACGCTGCACGCATGTTAAACGCAGTATGCGTGTAAAAAAAATATTTTTTAAAATCGTCTCAGTCTCTGGTGCCTACCGACCTACTGCATCTCCCTTGTCCAGGCCCATAAGAACCGCACAACTAGGGAGTGCGGCACAGTGGGTAAGGAACTGGGCTTGTAACCGAAAGGTCGCAGGTTCGATTCCCGGGTCAGGACACACACTGCCGTTGTACCCTTGAGCAAGGTACTTAACCAGAATTTCTTCAGTATATATCCAGCTGTATAAATGGATACAATGTAAAATGCTGTGTAAAAGTTGTGTAAGTCGCTCTGGATAAGAGCGTCTGCTAAATGCCTGTAATGTAATGTAATGTAATGTAACAACTGTCACGGTCACCGGACGCAAAAAAAAAAACCTCAAAACAAGAGCGGCGGCCATAAATCACTAATGTAAACACGAGCGGACAGCAGTGGAGCCGGCTCGCCCTCCGCCGACTCCAGCCACCCCATTCCTGGTATAAGCACGACATAAATCAGGCTCGTCCACACACGCTACCCCTGCAGCTAGAGCGGGACCGCGGCACGGCACAGAGCGCCGTCAGGAAGAGGGGGTACGGTATGGGGTCCATACAATATACCCGCACTGGGGTACGGTATGGGGTCCATACAATATACCCGCACTGGGGTACGGTATGGGGTCCATACAATATACCCACACTGGGGTACGGCATGGGGTCCATACAATATACCCGCACTGGGGTACGGGATGGGGTCCATACAATATACCCGCACTGGGGTACGGGATGGGGTCCATACAATATACCCGCACTGGGGTACGGGATGGGGTCCATACAATACACCCGCACTGGGGTACGGCATGGGGTCCATACAATATACCCGCACTGGGGTACGGGATGGGGTCCATACAATATACCCGCACTGGGGTACAGCATGGGGTCCATACAATATACCCGCACTGGGTCATAGCTGTATCTTAGAATACTAACCTAAAAGGGTAAAGGGTACAATGGGTATACCTTTTTTTTCTAGGTATTGCCCCAGTGACTCATCCAGATACAATCTTTGCACTCCCCCCCCCCCCCCTCCCGAGACTCTCAGTCTCTCTCACTCACACACACACACACACACACTTCTCATCTTTCCCTCTTTAATTATTCAGCTGCAGCACACTATGGCCAAGAGTAAAACTGCAACAGGCGTGTAACTCACAGAAGTTTATCAAAATTATTATAATTTTTTAAACGTCAGAAAGTCCTTAAAAAATATACACATGAAAAAAAAAGAGCACAAATCATGCGGTGTATTTAAAAAAAAAACCAACCGAAATCAGGTATAGCTCATACTGAAATGTGAACGCGATTCAATCCCAGCATCCCCCTCTTCCTGGGGCCCGTGCGAAGCGGGATGGCGTGTTTTAAATATAGGTACGGCAGGTGACGGGCGTGGGACGCCAGAGGCACGGCGACCGACCGACCGGCCGGCCGACCGCATGGCATTCTGGGAACAGATGGAGGGAGCGGACAGGCCTTTGAGTTTATCCTCAGGTCTTAATTAAAAAAAACATAACGAGCTTCGGGGACAGGTGTCAGGGTGTGTGTGTGTGTGTGTGTGTGTGAGCGGCGTGCGTGTATGCATGCGTGTGGACGAGTGCGTGTGTGTGTGTGTGTGTGCGCTCACGCTCGTGCGGATCTGGGTGAGGTGTCAAACACGAGGTTTTCAAATGTAAAAATTCCACAGGCTGCCGGTCTCTTCCAGGAATAAAACAGACGCAGTCGCTCCTACCGGAATAACATGCGCACACACACACACACACACACACACACACATTTATATACACACACACACACACATACACACACACACACACACATTTATATACATACACACACACACAGGCACACACACACACATTTATATACACACACACACACACACACACACACACACACACACACACACATACACACACACACAGGCACACACACACACACACACACACACACATTTATATACACATACACACACACACAGACACACACACACACACAGGCACACACACACACATTTATATACACATACACACACACACAGACACACACACACACACACACACACACACACCAGCAAGGGTGGAAAGGAAACACAGGAAATGAGTGCAGTTAAAAAAGGAGTCTCTTCTCAAACACTGTGAGGTCACCATTTTTCATCACCAATACAAACAGCAAAATTAACTCATATAAAATAGATATAGCCACTAGCTCAGGGGTGAACAGTTCTATCCCTGTAGGGTTGGTGTGTATGCAGGTTTTTGCTTCCATTAATTGCCCTTGCTCAATAAGCTAACTGCCCCAATACACCAAGACCCTGTTCACTCACAGATTAGATGACTGTAAAACGTTAGATATACAGACACAAGAACAGTGCTGTGATTCATGTGCTTATAGACACATGTGGCTAAAATGACGGATCGCACAAACGAGTGATTGGGGGCAATTGAGCAGTTAAGAGCAGGATTTGGCATGAAATTTGGATAGATATGTTTTGGCCCACCTCACACACACACACACACACCCCTGCACTAGGGAAAGCATAACACGGTCAGCACTTCTGAATCACACAAACACGTCTCTGTTCCACGTCTCTCGGCCAGAGAAGTCCGAGCGTGTTGCGTTGCGCGTGTGCGGCAGAGTCAGAATCCGCGTGGGGGGGGTTTGGGGGGGTTGCCCTGGGTTACGGGGTCATGAAAGGGTCACTGGGGGTGGTGTTGAAGCTGGCGTCTGTGAAGATGGCGAGGGTGCCCACGGAGGTGAAGATGACGAATATCCAGAGGAAGAGGCGATCCACCACCATCGCCACATACTGCCAGTCCTCTTTCAGCTGGGGAGAGAGAGAGAACCAGTGAGCGAGAGAGAGATAGAGGGAGAGAGGGAGAGAGAGAGAGAGAGTGAGAGAGAGAACCAGCGAGCGAGAGAGACAGAGGGAGGGAGGGAGAGAGAGAGAGAGAGAGAACCAGCGAGCGAGAGAGACAGAGGGAGGGAGAGAGAGAGAGAGAGAGAGAGAACCAGCGAGCGAGAGAGAGATAGAGAGAGAGGGAGAGAGGGACAACCAGTGAGCGAGAGACAGAGATAGAGAGACAACCAGTGAGTGAGAGAGAGAGAGAGAGAGAGACAAAAAGTGAGCATATTAGGATAGGCCTCTATTTGTCTGGACACCGTTAGTCCAGTTTCCTGTTTATGTATTCCATTGTATGTTCTTTTCTGTGCTCTGCCAATATAAGAAATATTTGGGTCATGCCAATAAAGCTTTTTGAATTTGCCAGGACATTTGAAAGACGGACAGAGAGAGAGAGATGGATGGAGAGGGATGAAAAAGGATAAAGAGGAAGGGTATTGAGGAGAAGGCAAGAGAGGGGGGGGAAGGATGGTAGAAGAACAGGGAAGTTACAGAGTGGTAGGAGCTTTTGTTCAATTTTATTTGGTTATTAAACAGAGTATTGCTAAAGAAACACACATTACAGAAGCCATCCAAATGCACCGCTGGGCTGCGAGTGTGACAGAAACACTAGAGCCCAAAACATCGCCCTCCATTTTCCTTAAATGAATCATCAGCGGAAGACCATACTCTCCAAAGCACAATGAATAAACAAGTTTAATTATGATATTAAAACTCCATTTCTCCCGCAGGGAACAGATGGTAACGATGATGATGATTCAGGCTTCGTCATAACTTTGCAGGGTGGGGGGGGGAGTGGGGTATGTGTCCTGCTTTGACCAGTATTCTGGTCAATAGTATACAGCACACTACAGAAACCCCAAATTAATACTTTATTACATAAAGGTCTGAAGCCCGATAAGCGCTTTTAAAAATTATATTTATTTATTAATTTATTTATTAACCAAATTTCTTCTCCTATTATATATATTTTTGGGATTCGGCATCCCATTACAAGTAAATACAGAAACTGTAGGTTTGAGTTTGAGCACGTTTCATTCTCTATCGATTCATCGGCCTTCTTCTGATTCTCCTGTCCATGCCAGCGGAGTCCACTCCCCGTCCTTCACGGGCCATAAAGCCGACCGGATTATGACCGAAACCCGAAAATAATAAAAACACACCTCTCGAGCGGCCACGCCCGACTTCCCAATAAAAAATAAAGAGGGAGAGAGGAGGGAGTGGGGGAGGGGAAAGGAACGGGTGAAAAGAAGAGAGAGAGAGGGGAAGATAAATCAGAGGAGGGCGTGAGCGGGAGGAAGAGAGGTCAGTCGGACGAAAGAGAGGAGGAAGGAGGGATGAAGACACGGACGAGGAGGAAACACGTGAACAGAGGATGACAGGAAGAGGAGAAACAGAGGCAGGCGCACCTCAGAGGAGCGTCCAAAATACTTCCACCCCAAAAAGCCCCCCCCCACCCCCGCCTGCCCTTCCTGACGCCCCTGAGTTCCCAGAATGCCGTGCGGCGGCCTCTCACCGCATCGTAGTCCTTGGTGGCCTGCAGCTGCTCGGCGATGAAGGTGACGGCCTGGATGGCGGCCTTCAGGTCGGGCGGCAGGGTGAGGAAGCTGCTGGGTCCCTCGATGAACCTGCGCAGGTCCGTGCACAGGCCCTCCGGCTGGTACCTGGGACAGGTACGCACGGGGGGGCAGGAAAGGGTTAAACAACCGTCCCGTCACCCGTCCTGTCCCATCCCCCACTTCACCACCCCACGCCAGGGACCCCAAAGCAGGGCATCCACAGGCCCTCCGGCTGGTACCTGGGACAGGTAGGCACGGGGGGCAGGAAAGGGTTAAACAACCGTCCCGTCCCATCCCCCACTTCACCACCCCCCACCCCCCCCGCCCACGCCAGGGACCCCAAAGCAGGGCATCCAATCAGCACGGCTGCAGTGGCTGGATGTTTTCAGCCTGTTTCAGCACCAGTAATCCATTTAGGTCTCTGACCGGGGAGGGGGGGGGAGCTGGGTGGGGGGGGGGGGGATAAAGGAATCTACAGACCTTGTAGATTCTCAGGGACTTAATTGGCCGCAGAGTGAAAAAAAAACCTGCAGACACTGTAGCCTGCAAGGATTTTACACGGGCACCTCTGCCCTACTTAAAGATCTCATCAATGAGGAGAAATAATCCAACCCACCCCCACACACACACACACACACACGCACACACGCACACGCACTACACACACACACACACACACGCACACACGCACACGCACTACACACACACACACACACACACACACTACACACACACAGTTTTAAATTCAGCTGATTCACACCCGTCCTCTGATCCAGCCCCTCGGCCCTCCGCCCACACACACAGGCGCACGCCTCGCGAAACTCCAGGAACAGAGATGGGAGTTAATTGCACCGTGAAACATGCATTATTTATACCAAAGGACCTTTTTTTCCTCAGGATGAGGGATCACTGAGGGAAGAGAGAATAGCCGAAGAGGTACAGAAGGTTCCTCGCGCACGCGAAGACGCCGCCGCTGTGTTTTGGGCCAATAAAGCCGTTTCCAGGCCCCCCGTTACAGAGAGCGCCTGTCAGAGAGGGCTTCTGTGGGTCAGCAGCTCCACAGCAGGAACTGCCTTTGAGTCACACAGGAAACAGTGAAGCACTCCATTTAACTGATCTTTTCTTCTGTCACAGCAAAAAATATATAAAGATAAAAAGGAAGAAAAAGGGGAGCAGGAGTGTGGGGGAGAGGGACTGAGAGAGAGGGGGAAGAGAGTGAGGTGTACGGAGAAAGAGTGCAAGAGAGAGGGGGAGAGAGGGAGAAGGGGGAGTGAGAGGGTGTGAAAGATAGGAGGGAGAGAGAGATGGTGTGAGAGAGGAGGGGGAGAAAAAGAAGGGGGGAGAGAGAGAGATGGGGAGAGGAAAGGAGGGATCCAGTTTTCTACTGTGCAAAGGCAAGAAAGAGCAGCCAGCTGTCTCAGCAGACGGGGGCGAGGGGTAGGGGCCCAGGAGGCAGGGGTCAGAGAGAAGAATAATGATCCAAAGCACAGGTGCCAGAGAGTGAAGGGGAGAGAGAGAGAGAGAGAGAGAGAGAGAGAGAAGGTAATGTGGCCTATTTGAAGAACAGAATGTGAAGGAGAAAAAGAAAATAGAGATCTGGAGAGAAATAAAATGTGTGTGCGTGTGGGTGTGTGTGTGTGTGCGTGTGTATGAACGTGTGAGAGTTAAACATTAAACTAAAGAGACAAAGGGAGAAAGAATGGAATAAGGACGTCCATCCCCTGCTCCCCAGCGATAGTTATATAAACTAAATGCAATCTGACTGTCAAAATTAAATAAACTCAGTCGCACCACAATCAGCTGTGCAGCGATGGTGAAAATCTCTTTCACCGGGCTGGCATTACCGCAGTTCATTGTATGCAAATGAGGGCTGTAGATTTCCCCCCTCGTCCAATCAAAACCGCCGGTGAGTCTTTGACTGACAGCTGCACGAATCGCTCGGCCACACCCACCCAGTCACCTCGGCCAAGTGACCTTTCCGTAGATTCGCTATCCATTACATCTCTTAATACTACTAATGTGACTGCTGCCTTTTTATCCCACCCTCTTAACATCTGTTTCATTATGCAATGCCACGCTCGTGACCTTGGGAGCTACAAAGAGGATTTCCGGCTCTAATGCGACACTTCTTCGGCCGTCCACTAGAGGGCAGCATGGCGCTGCATTTGACTTGGTGCTGATGTCACCCCCCCACCCACCCATCATGGCTCTGAGCTTCTTTATATTCTATGCGGAACCTTGGATTTACAATGCAGGCTTTCGGATTTCGCAGGGAGTGTTGGTGACCTCATCGACTCATCGCACATTAGGGGGGAAAAAAAAGAAAAGCAAAAAATAAATAAAGTAATAAAAATACCGTAATACATCAAACCGTAAATATAACACCACGGATAGACTTGACATACGGTTCTGAAATTCACACAAATGAGCGGTGTCTGAAAACAAAACAAAAACCAAAAGAAAAAAACGGAAAACAGATAGTGGGGAAAAAATATAAAATATAACGAATAAAAGAGCAGAGATCAAATCCACATTTTTTCCGAGGCACCGTCCCCCCCCCCCCTCCCCCGACCCTTGACCCTCGCCGGCGTCTCAGAGGACAACGCGTCAGGATATTTCGGGTGACTAATCCGGGGGACTAATTCGACCACGGCTGGGCGATGAGGTGCCAGGACACGCAATAAAGGCGATTAGGGAAGATAATGCTGCTTCATCGCATTCCTCCGATAGGCTCCCGGCTCCTGGCGCCAGGCGGGGCTGATGTGTCAAATCTGATTTGCTGCGATCATTATTATTTTAGCAACGATTCCCCCCCCCCCCCCCCCCCCCCCCGTCCCCCTTCCCCCTTTCTCCCCTCCTCATACATTAATGTGCGGATGAGGCAAGTCCAACGTTAAAATGTACGCTCGCAATTAATAACCATCTCTGCAGCGCCGCTGCCTCTCGGTTAAGGGACGCGCTGGAGCCGGTCGGAAGGAAGTGATCCTGGGTTAGGGCTCTTTGAGGCTCCCAATAAACCCCTGCTAGCCACAACTCCTGTCCGAATATCGTCAGTCATTAACCATTATCTCAATCAATCAATAATCGATTGGCCAACCAGTCAATCAATACCTTTATCGTCCCAGAGAGGAAGCGTTTAAAAAAATCAGGCAGGAACTCTTTTACCACCACAAACAGAAAGCCAGGCCCTGTCATTCTTTGGGCTTTCGAACCTCTCCCATCCTGACCCCTGACCCCTAACCTCTCACCTGTTGGGTTTGGGGAAGAAGACGTTGGAGCTGGGCTTGCGTATGAAGTACTCGTCCGCGGCGCGGCTGACGGCCATGGGAGTGGCCCTCCGCTGGTGCAGCTCCAGGGAGAGGGGGGGTTCAACTTTGGGCCGCTGGAGCCCCAGGTACGGGGGCAGCAGGTGGATGAAGATCTGGGGGGGGGGGGGGGGGTGGGAGGGGGGAGGATGGAGGGAGGGAGGAATGACAGGGGGGTCACAACTATCACTGCATGAAAAGCAAAGTCTCTGGAAGACATCCAACCCGTTGCATTTCAGTGAAATATGGTGTGGGTCGGTCGCGAGCGGTAGCTTCAATCACGTGTATTTCCAGAAACTTCCGCACACTCTCGGGGCACGTCGGTGATCGGGGATCTCCGGACTCGGATAACTCCCAGTTAATTCCCAGTGGACTCTGCCCGCACTGAAACTTCCACGGCACGTCCTGAGACGTGGACATTTATGCCAAGAATCTGGATAAGATAACACCACTGTGCACGAAATCATGACGCGTGTGTGTGTGTGTGTATGTGCACAGCTCGCAGGGTTTGGCAGAGCCCAAAACGCACACTCAACAGTGACCCTCTCCCGCTCTTTTGGCGGGGTTTTTCACACCGAGATCCCGCTAAAATATGATCTCACCGCTCGCATCTGTCTACCAATGAGCGCAGCTGCATCAATTTCCATGGCGATCGCTTTTATTTATTAATTTCGTTTTCGGCTTATTTGTCACGGACAGTGCACATTAATGAACAATACTGTAAATACGCCGGAATTAATTATATATAGCTTTCATCTCTACGGGCCGGATGCTACCTAAGAATCAACAACAAAGTTAAAAACAAATTTAAAAATACGTAAATCGAACGCACTACAAAAAAGACGTTGAAATACAAATACATTAATGGGTGGAATCACACAAAGGGGTTTCATTATCCTGAGATTAACAGGCGTAAGGGACAGTGGAGCAGATGCTGGCAGCATCAGGCTGCGGTACAGCCAGCCAATAACACAGAAACGCACGGCAGATCAGCGGACCACGGAACCCCAAGGTTAAACAGGACGAACACTCGTTTCCCCGACGACAACGCCAGTGCAAGTCGCTAGCGGAAGACACCGGCAAATGAACGCTAACAAGGAAGGCATTAACATCGGACAAACAAAGGACAAATCCCGCTGCAGTCAGGTAAACGAGCAAGAAGGGCACGGGTGTTTTAGCACCGCTGGTTCAGTGTAGCCGCCGCGAGACTAATGGCACGGCAATGCGCCGGTAATGTGTGTTTCCTTTTGTAGGAAAACGAGCAACATCTGTTGACTTTTAGAGAATTAATGCGCGCCTTCCGAAAAAGAAAAGAAGAAGAAGAAAAAAAAAGAATCAAGCAATGCGAACCGACACCTGGCAGGACTGGGAGCAAACTTTCATCGGAGCTGCCAAAAAGCTTCTCTTGGCTTCGAGCCCCTCTGGACGGCAGGGGAACACACACCTTTCTGCAGCAGGCCCCTCCCACCCCCACCACCAGCCCATCACTGTGGAAGCGTGTAGTGTTCAAACACAGCAGGCCGTTTAAAAAAAGCCGTCCAAGTTCAACTGGCACTTCCTCAAAACCTGCTTTTAATTGGGTCGCGTGTAATTATTCGGCAGGTTTTTTTTTTTTTAAAGAACGATCGTTCATCTGCAGCTGGTTCACTGAACGAGTGAATTAATTTTATGTAAAAGCATGTACGTCACATGTAAACATTAAAACACGCACATTCTAGCACGTAATACAAACATAATTATGCCACAAGGTAAGAATGCATTATCTCTGGTGAAAAAATATGTCAGTATACAGAAAAATATAACGAAATAGAAAAGTACCTACATATAAACACAATATATATACACAATATATGTCTGTATATATATATATATATATATATATATATATATATATATATATATATATATATATATATATATATATATATATATATATACATACATACATACACACACACACACACACACACAAGAATGTATTAGTAACATTCTCTGGAAATGTGTACAGTTCTAAACATGCAGTTTGTATACTAATAGCATATGCACTATACGATATGTAATAACAGCCAATATGATTTTGGATGTACTGCCTTTTAGAATACGGATACATCAATCCCATTTTAATAATATTTAGCAATATCTACATTCTGTATATCAGGCAAAGATACATTCGGGTTGCAGACTTCCGCAAGCAACCATTTTAGGGCGACATAGCTCAGGAGGTAAGACCGATTGTCTGGCAGTCGGAGGGTTGCCGGTTCAAACCCCGCCCTGGGCATGTCGAAGTGTCCTTGAGCAAGACACCTAACCCCTAACTGCTCTGGCGAAAGAGAGGCATCAATTGTAAAGCGCTTTGGATAAAAGCGCTATATAAATGCAGTCCATTCACCATTTACCATTTCAGCATGTATCTGTGCTGCAGCGGTTGTTCACAGAGGGACTGGTACATGTTGAGCTCTACTTGGCCGCGGTATTGACGCTCGCGGAAGATGGCGGTGCGTTTGTATGGCACGTTTCCAGGCGATTCTCTTCCGTTAAAAGTTGCTCATTCTAGAACGGCGCATTCAGCCTTCGCTCAACCCTCCTGACCCCCCCCCCCCACCAACCACCCCCCCCCCGACAACAGACCACGGGGAGAGCAATTAGCCTTCAGTAACGAGGAGAGCCAACCCCATTTCTGAAGGTCAACGCCGTTTCATCGCGCTCAGGTGCTTTTTGGAGGGAAAGCTTATTTGCCTCTGAGTACTTTCGAAAGCGAAAAAAAAAACGCTTAATTTCGTTATCATTGATGCTATTATAATAATAATAATCGTCATTATGATTATTATTCATGAGCTCTCTGCTCATCCCAGTGGAACCTGCGCTCGAGCCACGTACTGCTGAGCGTCCGCTTCACACGGCCAACATCACCTGCAGCTCAAGGACTCTCTGATACAGTCATAACCAGCCCTGCTCCTGGAGATCTACCGTCCTGTAGGCTTTCACTCCAACCCCAACGAAGTCACACCTCATTCAGCAGCTAGAGATCTCGTTCAGCTCCTAAATAGTATAATCAGGAGTGCCAAATTAGGTTTGAAAATTAAATGAAAAGCTACAGGATGGTAGATCTCCAGGAACAGGGCTGGGTACCCCTGCTGTAGCTGCTGAATGAGATGTGCTTTGTTGGGGTTGGAGTGAAAGCCTACAGGACAGTAGATCTCCAGGAACATGTTTGGGCAGCCCTGCTCTTGCTGTTGAATGAGGTGTGCTTTGTTGGGGTTGGAGTGAAAGCTACAGGACGGTAGATCTCCAGGAGCAGGATTGGGCAGCCCTGCTCTTGCTGCTGAATGAGGTGTGCTTTGTTGGGGTTGGAGTGAAAGCCTACAGGACTGTAGATCTCCAGGAGCAGGGTTGGGCAGCCCTGCTCTTGCTGTTGAATGAGGTGTGCTTTGTTGGGGTTGGAGTGAAAGCTACAGGACGGTAGATCTCCAGGAGCAGGGTTGGGCAGCCCTGCTCTTGCTGCTGAATGAGGTGTGCTTCGTTGGGGTTGGAGTGAAAGCCTGCAGGACGGTAGATCTCCAGGAGCAGGGCTGGTTATGACTGTATCAGAGAGTCCTTGAGCTGCAGGTGATGTTGGCCGTGTGAAGCGGACGCTCAGCGGTACGTGGCTCGAGCGCAGGTTCCACTGGGATGAGCAGAGAGCTCATGAATAATAATCATAATGACGCTAATTGTAATAATAGCGGCGTCAACGATAACGAAATTAAGCCTTTTTTTCCAACTCAGCCCCCTCCTCGCTGCTGAGGGAGGAACGAGGGAGGGATGGACGGATGGATGGATGGATGGACGGATGGATGGATGGATGGATGGACGGATGGATGGATGGACGGATGGATGGATGGACAGATGGATGGATGGATGGATGGATGGATGGATGGACGGACGGATGGATGGATGGACAGATGGATGGATGGATGGACGGACGGATGGATGGATGGACGGATGGATGGATGGATGGATGGATGGATGGACGGACGGATGGACGGATGGATGGATGGACGGATGGACAGACGGATGGATGGATGGACGGATGGACAGATGGATGGATGGATGGATGGATGGACAGATGGACGGACACTCACCCTCCGCACCCACATGGGCATGTGGTGGGTGTTGGGGGAGCGGTGGTGCAGGTTGAGCACCACCACGCTCAGGATGACGGAGAAGGTGACCAGGACCATGGTGAACATCAGGTAGTTGACGATGATGGGGACCCCCAGGGACGTTTCGGGGACCTTGTCCGCCAGCAGGAGCAGGAACACGGTCAGGGTCAGCAGGACATTAATGGAGAGACCCATCTTCTCACCTGCAAGCACACATCGCCATTTTATACATAGAATATACATTATACACACATATACTGTACACATACTGCCATTTACTAGGCCTACACAAACACCACCATTGTATACATATACACTATATATACATATACACACACCACAATTTTACACTTATAAATTATATACACATATACTGTACTCGTCCCATCATTTACTATATACATTATAAACACATATACACACAACACCATTTACTACATACAGACCACCATTTATTAAATACACATTATAAAGACATATACATGTACTGTCATTTACTATACATACATTATATATGCATGTAATTTACATTCACACTATGAACACATATACACATACCACCATTTAATACATACACATTATGTACGCATGCGCACACACACATGTCCCTGCTTATCATACACAAACATATGCACTCCCACATGAATGAAAATTCCCACACACACACACACACACCACACACAGACATACGAATGCTGGTATTTATACACAAATTAAGGAATATACGTACACACACACTAAGGCCTATCTCTTCGAATGCAGACACAGAGAGGACAGCCACCCATACGTAATTACATGCAAAGTAATTTACAGAGCAGAAATCGGTTATTAGAAGCGACGTTAGCCTCGCGCTAGCAGAACGCTTCACACACTGACTACATCAGCGCATTGCCTATCAGACTCGTTCAGCTTCTCCCTGCCATGTAGCCCTGGTAATTTGGTGTTAATGGATGTAATGACAATGTCGCCACACAAACACTTAATCCCCCCCCTCCCCCCCCCACCCCATCCCCCTTCCCCTCTACCCATCCCCGGCCAATGGGAGATCACCTCTTGTGAACGTGATTTGCGTTTAAAAAATCGGTGTCGTGTGTTCGCAAAACACCTTCAATTTCCATTACATCTCCCAATCAGTGTTCCGGGTTTCTGTTGCAATGACTAATTGCATTAGTGTAATATTGTAATGCCAAATGTGCAGTTTTTTGGGATTTGGCACCAGGGCGGAATCCAACCCCGGATTTTTTTTTTTTTGCAATCACAAAGCACAGCAGCCTAACAACAGACACGATTAGTCTGCCAAGTAAGTCCCTGGCCAAGGAAAGCCATCACACTCTCTTACACTAAGTAATTTCATCTAGAGGGTAATTTCGTCTTCCTCAGCAAAGTCAAACGCACTTCTGAACCCCTACCTCAAATCTCCACCCCCCGCAGCACTGTAACTAATTATCAATGACAACTAAGTAAAAAATAATAAAAATAAACATTGTTTAAAAGAAAATGGGGGGTCGGGTGGTTGGGGGGCAGCAGGAGGGGAGTGGGTTTAGGTGGGGTGCTAAGACCGATAGGGGGGTGGGGGTGGTAGGGGGTTGGATGGGGTGTCATGTCTGAAAGGGGGGGGGGGGGGGTTGGGGGGTTGTTAAGGACAAGCTGAGAACATGTTGCTGTGGGAACCGCAGAAGACTCGAGGACTCTGGGAAATAAACGTCAACATCACTGGCATTTATTCAAAAGGAGGATTTGGCACGCAAAGTCACATCAGGACACGGGCCGGGGTGGGGGGTGGGGGGGGCGGGGGCTAGGGGCGGAGACAGTCCTTGTGGTAGAGCGCTGGATCCCGCGGGGCCCCAGCTCCTTTTCCCACACGGGGGGGGGGGGGCCGACCGAGCCCTGCTTGGGGCTGAGAGCACAGCACCTCCTGGCGCAGAGAAGGTCACATAGCTGGCACTCAGGATGCGCTCACTAATTAAAACCGAATTTAACATTCCCGCCCTTTTCCCGCCGTAGCGCCTTCGCGGGAGTGTGCTGTACGGGACATACAGCACGTTTCACTGTGCTGTGCTGTGCTGTGCTGTGCTGTGCTGTGCTGTGCGCTGCGATGCGCTACGACGCGCTATGTTGCGGTAAAACATGCACAGTTAAACGCAAAAATATTGGGACAGTGACACAGTTTTTGATGTTTTGGGTTCAAATCCAGTGTGCTAGACAGTGCAGAGCCAAAAACAACAAAAAACTGGTTTCACTGTCCCAACACATCTAACTGTACGTGGTGTGCATGCAACCTTAGTCCTGCACTGTGCTGCACTGTGTTGTGTTGTGCTGTATTTTGCTGTGCTATACTGCATTTTGCTGTGCTGAATTCTGTTGTGTTGTGCTATATCGTGCTGTGCTGTATTGTGTTGTGGTGTACTGTGCTGTATTGTGTTGTACTGTGCTGTATTCTGTTGTGGTGTACTGTGCTTTTGTTGTGGTGTACTGTGCTGTATTGTGTTGTGGTGTACTGTGCTGTGCTGTGTTGTGGTGTACTGTGCTGTATTGTGTTGTGGTGTACTGTGCTGTGCTGTGTTGTGGTGTACTGTGCTGTATTTCGTTGTGGTGTACTGTGCTGTATTTTGCTCTGCTGTATTATATTGTGGTATTATATTTCTGTGCTCTGTTGGGTTGATGCCGATTCCCATTAGGAGATCCACACTGGGAATTTGAGCGGCGTGTTTTTTATGAAACGCTTCCATTTTAATAAATGATACGGCTAACACCACGCAGTGAGCACAGCAGAAAGCCAGCACGTGCCCAGACTTCAATTAAAAGTATACGTGCTTGGAACCCCAGAAACGTCCCCTGTAGCTGACATGCCTTAATAATGAAATTCTTTTCAAATGAGAGCGTAAGCTTTTTATGTAATATTGTGCAACCCATCAACCACGAGAAAATGACATTCTAAAATGAGTTTTTTCCCCCGCTTGATTGTTTGAAGCGGAAGGCTTTTATAAAGTAGCTCTCTGGCACGATACAGAACCTACTGAAAAGGCTTTGATGACGTGTGGCTAACTTGCCGGTCATGGGCTGGTAGTATGATTTGGGCCGTACAGTTCTGTGCAGTTCTGCCTTCACGAGTGTGCACTGGTCTGTTCTACACCAAGTGGCCAAAAACGGGCTTCGTAGTTGCAATAAGTCGTTTTTTCTTTGTCTAATGTCTCTCTGTGTGCCGATTTGTTAGGCTATTGTATCACTGGGACAATGGCGGCACGAAAACTGCACTCCAAAGTGCTCTTCCCAAGCCCATGGAAAGTCAATGTGTGATGTCACAGTCACTGTGTGATGTCACAGTCACTTTGTCCAAATTTTTTTTATACACCCTGCCACGCTCTACTCTGTGCTTACAGGTCTGTGACATCACCAGCGGCCATCAGCAGGACTGACCAATCGGTTGATCGATCGATTCGCTGACCGATTTAACGACTAGCCGACCGACTTGTCCTCACCGGCGTCTGGAGGAAGGTAGAAATTGAAGATGGCGATGACCGTGATGAGGATGCAGGGGATGATGATGTTGAAGACGTAGTACAGCGGCTTCCTCTCGATGATGAGGTAGAAGGTGATGTCCTCGTAGTTCTCCGCGCGGACGACGTTCTTCCTCGACGGCTGGTGACGGATGATCCACTCCCCACTTTCTGTGGAGGAAGGGGACGGGGGGAAAGGGGAGAGGTGAAAGGTGAAGGGGTCAGAGTGGAAAATGGCGGGGCAACGGGAACTCTCTAAAGGAAGGCCAGCGTACGAGCCCAACTCCCCGTCCCCATTAAAAACCGCCAAATGTCACGACCCCAAATCTTAATCCCATCTACAGCACATACACAGCGCGACATGTCACCGGAGTGCACTGTAAATATTAGGGGGTCGTGACCCCCAAATCCAGGGCACCGCACACAAACTACGTGGCTCACAACAACAGACCCAACAACAGAGGGTTCATGACCCCCCAAGCCCACGGCTGCGTTCCAACTGCTAATTTGTTTTAACCATTTTGCTTCCTTTTCTTTAAAGACAAAGGACAAGTAAAATAATTCACACTGTTTCGCTTTTTTTGGTGTTTTGACCGAGCTTGATGTTAGCTAGCTTGAAAAATGGGTACTAGCTTGACGTTAGCTAGCTTGCTAAACGAGTACTAGCTTGACGTTAGCTAGCTTGCTAAACGGGTACTAGCTTGACGTTAGCTAGCTTGCTAAACGGGTACTAGCTTGACGTTAGCTAGCTTGCTAAACGAGTACTAGCTTGACGTTAGCTAGCTTGCTAAACGGGTACTAGCTTGACGTTAGCTAGCTTGCTAAACGGGTACTAGCTTGACGTTAGCTAGGAGGCTCGCGGCGCCTAAACGAGGCATCCCAAATCTGCGTTGCGGTTCGGTCCGGTAGGCACTCTGGCCGTACGGGGAACCGGCGAACCACGGGGGGGCACCGGGTTTTCGGGACCCGACCCTCCTCACCGCTGAAGCCCGCGTCGTACTCCACCTCCCGGATCTCCCGCCCGTCCTCGTCCAGCGCGTGCTGCAGGTCCACCTCCGAGGAGTCGTAGGTGAAGGAGTGGAACACCAGGGAGCAGTTCTGCCAGTCGAACGGGTAGTACGTCACCTAGGGAACGGGAAGGGAAGGAGGAGGAAACGGGGGGGGGGGGAGAGGAGGGGAGGGGGAGTAAAGGTTTACTTGCGGGGATTTTTTAATTTTTTTATTATTTTGGAGGTCCTGAAAGGGAGGAGGTACAAAACCCAAGAGGGAGAGAGAGAGAGAGAGAGAGAGAGAGAGAGACACGCGTGGCTTTGACAGGAGGAGGGCCGGGGAGCCTTTAAAAACAGGTCCTGGAGCCCGTTCACCAGCGCTGCCCTGGCCTTATTAGTGCACACACCCCCGGCTAATCAATCAGTGTCCGTGGCACAGCGGTGTGCTCTACTCCAAGGTCAGCTCCACAGAGGACTTTTAGATGTCTTACTTCACTTCACTGCTGCAGTGTCCAACAACAACAACAACAGCAAAAGCAACAACAGCAACAGCAAATAAACAACAATAACAGCAACTAAACACCAACACCAACACCAACAACAACAATAATAATAATAATAATAATAGTAACGACTGCAGATAGAAATCTTTGAGAAGCTCCTCACCTTCACTCCGCACGAGCTCCGGTATAGCGCGGGCGGCGACCATGTGACCCTGCCGTCGCTGCGGGCTTGGACGTGGACGCGGAGGGAGACGTCGAACACCCCGTCGTTACTGTGGGGGGGGGGGGGGGGGGGGGGAGAATGTTCGCCGCGTCAGTGCGCCGCACGGAGACCAGCCCCCGGCAACCGACACGCTCACACGTGCAGGAGGAGGAGGAGGTGGAGGAGGAGGAGGAAGAGGTGGAGGAGGAGGAGGAGGAGGAGGAATAGGTGGAGGAGGAGGAGGAAGAGGAGGAGGAAGAGGTGGAGGAGGTGGAGGAGGAGGAGGAAGAGGTGGAGGAGGAGGAGGAAGAGGTGGAGGAGGAGGAAGAGGTGGAGGAGGAGGTGGAGGAGGAGGAGGAAAAAGAGGTGGAGGAGGAGGAAGAGGTGGAGGAGGAGGAGGAGGAGGAAGAGGTGGAGGAGGAGGAGGAGGAGGAGGAGGAAGAGGTGGAGGAGGTGGAGGAAGAGGTGGAGGAGGAGGAGGAGGAAGAAGAGGTGGAGGAGGAGGAGGCCTGCGGGCGCTCTGTGGCGGCCGCGGCGAGACGGGCGATGTGCGTCGCGGGTCCCAGCCGCTGAATTAAAAATAAGTCCTGCCGAGCCTGAGCCGTGCCCGGGGGGGGGGGGGGGGGGGTGGAATTTCGGAGCAGCGCGCTATTTAATTGCCCATAACGAGCTGACGAGTGAAGTGGAGAGGGGTGTTTGCAGGAGAGTTAATGGGGGGCCTGCAGACTGGGATGGGGAGGGGCGGGGCGGGCCCGGAGGAGAGCAGTCCGAATGTTTCGGCTGCCCTGTCCGACTCCAGCCCAGACGGCGGGGAGTTAACAGTCCTGTAACGAGCAGGCACCCGGGGGGTCCACCCCCTCCTGACCAGCACATTTAAAGGAGGCAGCACAGGTCACCTCCCCCAATCACTGCTCAGTTATACCAGTAATTTGTGTGTGTGTGTGTGTGTGTGTGTGTGTGTGCATGCGGGGGGGTAGTGGGGCGTTCTCACTTGTTAATGAGGACGATGTCGGGGAGCCACACTTTCGCGGCGGGGATGCGGATCACATCCATGCCGTCGTGCTCCGCAGGGTCCCAGGACAGCCGGTAGTCCGTCCAGGCCTACACCGGGGGGGGGGGGGGGGACAACCAAAAACACAGCCACAGAAACACTTCTTATCATCATTATTATTATTATTATTATTATTATTATTATTACTATTATTAATATTATTAGCAGTAGTAGTAGCTTTTATTTAACCAGGAAGGCCAAATGAGAGCTGATTTATAATTTAATTATGACTGGGAATATTGGACTGTTGGGGATATGACTTGGCCACCAGGGTTAAAAGATGTAATTTTAATATTTTTCTTATGATTAACATATCCTATGAAAAGACACAGGCCTGCAATGAATGAACTCATCCTACCTACAGGTATTGTCCTTTTAGCCAACGACAGATACAGCCAATATCGCAGTAGTCAAAGAACTCTATTGTTGTCCAAAAAAAACTATTAAAACGAATCAAGGAGACACACCGTGGCTTCGATCAGCATCATTCATCATTACGACGAACCTGGCCCTTTGTACTTTCTACTGGAGCGGCTTTATGAAAGTGACAGCAATTGCTTTTTCGGTACGTGGAAAGTATTGGATTTATACAAAAGCGTGGTGGCACCAACATATTGAAAATAGTCCCCGGTGAAATGCACAATATACTTCCCTTCCGAAGGAAATTTGGCAAACTTTTTCATGATACGCTGGATTTTCTGAAAAATAAAATATCTTTCAGAGCTGTATTTAATGGTCTGAGTGCACAATTTGAATGAATGGCTTCCTGGTTGAGTGCTAAATGGGGCAGGAGACAGTATGGAGAGTTCGACTGAAGCATTCTTTTCACAGGATATGTGGACAATAAGAAAAGTATAAAATTATACTGGTCATATCCTTTAACATTATACAATGCAGAATTTCTAGCCTTGCTGTGGTCCTGTCTTCATAATCAAAGACGTCTCCTCCTTTGTCCTCAACCCTGCCCACTCACCTCCATTTTTATATTTTTTTATATTTCCATTTTTTTACGCCCCCTTTTTATGTCTCCACCCTCAGGGAAGAGCTCCACCTACTGGCCAACTAGAGGGCCCACAGGGAAGAGCTCCACCTACTGGCCAACTGAAAACCCTTCCAGTAGCAGTTTGGTTTTCCCAGGTGGTCATCCAGGAGGAGCTGCCCTTTTCAAACGGGCAGAAGATGCTGAGTGGAGTTCAAAGGTCACTGTGTAAAACAGTGGTCCCTGTAGAACACACACAGATGCATACGTACACACACACACATACACACACACACACAGACTCACCAGGTTCATGAAAACAATTACAAACATCTCCTCCGCCTTCATGTTCTAGAAGCAAAAAAAAAAACAAACATCAGAGTTGATTTTTTTTTTACATGTCTGTAAAACATACACTCAATTGACTTGACTAAAGAAGAAGACACCTCATAAAGAGACACACAGCATGGACAACACATAACACATTCACCATTTTTTCGTATCACTGATATTTTCCCCATCTGATTAATGAAACGACCCCCCCTCCTCCCCCAATTTCACATCAGAACTGTAGCTAGGTCACAGTTCCCATTAAATCCTCCATCTGTTAGTTAGGAACAAAAATGGCGGCCCTCTCAAATGCGGCCTGGTTCTTTTGGACCCGCCGGTCCAGAGCGGCAGGACACTTAGAACAGCTGCGCTCCAGTGAAGTGACCCGCAAGCAGACCACAGGGCCCAAAAGAACGATGGGGTCCATGGGTTCGTACAGCAGGACGAGCTGGCAATGCCCAGCCTGGCCACACCCTCCTTCCCCGAAAAGAATTCAACACGTTTCTCCACGCGACCCCCCCCCCCTCCCCCAGCGCCTGTGAAGTCTGGATCCGGTCCGGACGCACATTTTTTTTTTTTGAACCCCTCGTCCTCCTCCTCCTCCTCCCCCTCCTCCTCCTCCAGGGCAAGGAAACCTGAGAAGGTTGGGGACTGTTGGTTCAGATCATTTCTGTCCTGGGACCGACTTACTGGCCCTGCTATTTAAAAACCGGGGACGGAATTCTCCGGAACAGCTGCTGTGGTTAGGCGAGGGAAGAAAGGGGTGCGAGGGGGAGGGGGGGGGGGAAGGGGGGGGGGCGAGGGGGGTGGGCTGAGCAGTTATTGACCTCCACACAACCAGCCGACAACAGCCCAGCTTATTGTTAAAAATCACACTTCAATCAGACTGACTGGCTGTGACCCACCGAAAACTGTTCTGCTCGATGCGGTCCGGCAGAGTATTTTAACAGACACGTTCACCACAGGAAAATAGTTCATATGCGCTACCTCTGTATAGCATACAGGACAGTTTACATATTAACTTCAGCCACAGCAAAGCATAATTATCTATATATAATAATGATAATAATAAGAATAATAATAATAATTATTATTATTATTATTTAGTTAGTGTTAGTTTATTTATTAAGTACCTATTAATTGTAAGCAGGTGATTATTACCAGCCAAATGTTTAAGGATTCAGGGGGAAATATCACAATGCTTAATAAATTATCAGCACGTAAAAGTTGAGACAGCACGCCCCCATCAAAAGTGGGTGAATGGGGGTCAGGGTTGGGGGGGGGGTAAGGGGGGGAGGGGGGCGGGAGGACGGGCTGGTCTGGCTCCAGCGTTTGACCGCGCCACGGTGCTGTTCCGGAATTCGCACGCGTGTGACTTCCCAGGACGAGGACGTATCGTATGAACGGCGGGAGACGGACGGACGGACCGGGGGGGGCTTTCGCTGGCGCTGGCGCGCGAGCCGCAGGAAGTGCTCAGCCGGGTAACCCGAGGAGCGGAAGAGAGCTCTGGCACCGCGCTCGCGAACGAAAACGGACGAACGGTCACGGACCGCACATTTCTGCGCTGTTGATTTAGCCCCGCGAACACGATCAAATACTCGTTATCTTACACACACACACACACACACACACACACACATATACATATATATATATATATATATATATATATATATTAAAAGGAAACTAAACACAAGGCACTTCATCACCTTCCCAAGCCCCAAGGTTAACATATGGGAAAATATCATTTGAAAAATTATCGGCGCTCACAAGGTAAATAATTACAAAAGATGAACGAGCGACCTTCAGGCTGCAACAAGTGTACGGCTATTGATATTTATGAGGTGCAGAAGCTAATTAGCTTCTTTTCTACAGGGCTCAAACACTTACACATGCTGGTATTAAGTTGAGTCACTGGGTTCAGTGTTTTAGATTTTTTTTTTTTTAGCAAGAAGCTAAAGCTATAACAACCCAGAAATGAAAGCAAAGACTCTGACCATTAAAAATCACCTCAGCAAGCAAGCAAGAAAGGACTGGGCACCTTCCAGACAGAAATATGGAAGCATGATTCAAAGAAAATGTGAAGACATAAAGTAAACATTATCTGTACCAGTGGGCACCTTCCTAAACCGATAGAAGCTGTTGACAGGACCTGTGGACCGAAAAGTAAACTGTATTCTTCAAAACGGCCCGCCTGTTTTACGACGGTCGGTACAGGGGCATCCATGGGTTCATGGTTTAAAACACGGGTGTCCAATCCTATCCAAAAAAGGGCCAGTGTGGGTCTGTAACGCATTGGGACACCTTTACCCATTCCCGAGCACCAGGGAAACTTTATCACAAAAGTGAGGCTGTTCTTGCCCAGCACAGGGTTTGAGGAAGTGTCTGGGGTGTCTGGGGGGTGTGGGGTGTGTGAGGTGTAACAGAACTCCGCTCTGCTTGTAGACATGCAGTTCAGAATTTTTTAAGTCTTACCAGGCCGACGAAGGACGCCAGGGTCATGCCGATCCTCACCACCACCTTCTCGGCGGGAGTACTGGCGGGCCGAACCTTCAGGTTGTATTTGGCGAACAGGGCATTCATCAGCTTTTTCTCCTCGTCTGACGCGCCTGCATTTGTTTCGGAGTGGGGAGGAGGGGGTGGGGGTGGGGGTGGGGGTGGGGGCGGGGACAAGGAGGAGCGAATTTTTAAAAATTTCGGACACAGTTCAAAGGTCAGCTTGCTGCCTACTGCGAGTCATAACTGTAGGCCTCGTGGAAAGCGCCTCACTAACAGACCGTGCGCATCCACGCCTCACCCTTCTTCTTTCTCATAGCGGGCAGGGAAACGGGGCTTCTAACGCAAAGCCCGGGGGCCTGTCCTCCAGCAGGGGGTGCTGCAGCTTGACTAAGGCACTTAACCTGAACCGCTTCAGTAATGAGTCCAGTTGCATAAACGGATTGTATGTAAAATTATAAATCTGTTCACGTCGCTCTGGACGAATGCTAACTGGCGAAACGCGCATCACCGCAGCCTTGTCTGTCAATCTGAGAGCGTCCGCTCTTCCAACGACTGTCCTCAGTACCAGCTCTGCTGTCGACCTGCTGAGCTACACAGCCTGGACCGGGCACAGGAGGGCATGTAACATCACCCGGCACAGGCAGACCACAGAGGCGCGCGACTGGCCTGTGTAGGTTCAGTTTTGCAATGAGGCGAGGAATACCCTGCTGACAGTCACCACCCCTCCCTGGGCAGCACCTGGGGCTAATTATCCATTCCTGTGTTTTAGCTGAGCGCTACCAAACCTGATTCTACTCATCAAGGTCTCGACCGAAGACCTTGATTTACCTAATTACTTGAATCGGGGGTCTTATTGCTGGGCTAAAACCCAAAACCTGAACCCACACTGGCCCTTTTCGAATAAGACTGGACACCCTTGCCTTAGCTTTAGAAAGGAAAACGCCCATCAGTCGCTCCATCGCTGTGTGGTACAGTACAGTTACCTTCACAACAGCGGGCCACAGTGCAAAGTTATATGAACGCATTTTAATTTCTGATAATATCACTCGACTCCTTTTTCCAGTGCAGCACGCTCGGCGTGCCCCAGCGTTATGTTTTGTGTGTTAATCAGGCCAGTCATTTTAAAAGGTAATTAAGACTCGGCTGGCAGGGAGGGCGAAGCCCTACGGTGGGGAAGGCCGACGCCAGCCCAGTAGGGAAGGACCGCCCGCGACGTTCAGGCACGGCAAACCGATTTACAGCCGGCGCAGCGGGCGAGGTGACTTCCTGTCCCGAGCGCGAACTTCATTTAAAATGAGGAGGAAGAGGACGAGAACAGCGGGGATGTACCCGGCGGCTTGCCCCCCCCCCGTTTCCGAGAAGGAGGAGCCCCGTCCGGGAAGAGCCCCACTGCATCATGGGAAAACCTGAGCACGGCACGTCGCTACGTACCTTCTGTACTGTACCCTTTCCCCACGCCGTGTCCTGAATATATTTTCCTTCTTCTTCTTGTTATTATTATGGTAAATGGTAAATGGACTGCATTTATATAGCGCTTTTATCCAAAGCGCTTTACAATTGATGCCTCTCATTCGCCAGAGCAGTTAGGGGTTAGGTGTCTTGCTCAAGGACACTTCGACATGCCCAGGGCGGGGTTTGAACCGGCAACCCTCCGACTGCCAGACAATCGGTCTTACCTCCTGGGGGGGGGGGGGGGGGTCGGGGTATAGATATGGGCCTCATGCCCTCCCCTATCATGGACGCTACGCTTGGGATTTGTTTTCGCCTTAGTTTTCCGCCCCCCAAGACGAATTATGTCGGCCTAGGTGCCTGCCCTTGTCGCCTACGCCTACAACCGACCCTGTTCAGCATTACATAAACAAGCCCCACTGATGCTGCATTATCTTCTTCGGGAAGTTGAGGATTTATAGTGGCCTAACTGGAGTGCGGCCTAGCAGCGTTTATCGGATCTCACCAACCAACGCCGCCGGAGGATCCGCTTCTGACAAGAACAAATGACAGAGCTCACACAGCGGCCCGTTTTCATTACGGTTCGGCCTCACAGCGCAAAAACCTGCATCCCATACGAACTAGCTACGGGGCTCACAGTTTTAACAGACTGTGAGCGGTTTGGGATTTATTCTGGCGAAAATTCGTTTTTTTCCCCCCCAACACAACCGTGACCAGAAAATACAATTAAACTAAAGTGTTGTCGTTGCACATACAGCGATGCCCTGTCATATTCTGATTGAAATCTATCCGCGCCATCAGCACGCGTACGGCCCCCCTGTTGTCTTCCCCCAGGGTTTAGCAGTGAAAAAAATACGCTGAGTGGAGAAGACATAATTAGTCATTAACCTCCCTGACACGCGAAATCATCTTATCATATGAATAAGTGCTGATTACGGACTTGAGACAAATAGTGCTTTCCCCTTAGGGATCGTTGCAGTGGGTTCGTGCATGCCGCGAATGCGCAAGGATGACTTACTAAATTTGATTAACCGGGAAGCGGATTCTAACGAACTTGTTCTCAGTAAGCCCGTCTCGGTGACAAATGAAGGACCACTAGAACAACCTCGCGCAGGACGGGTGCCATATCTCGTGCCAGTTTGTCCAAAGGGGCATGCAGTATCCGACTACGCCGGCGGAATATATCAAATAATTAGATATCGCTTGTGGCAATAATATTTTCATTGAATGCACCCATTTTCCTATTTGCCTAAGTAACTTCTGTAGGACTGATGGTCCCCTTTATTAAAAGACTGTGATAAGACGCAAAATCGTTCCGCCGGTGAGTTAAACTTTGCGCCGCTTCATGACTCGCGGCGGGGAGAAATAGTGCAGGCTCAGCAGAATGGGGCATGTCTAAAAACTATTTTATGAATGCCAGTCAAATTTATTTAATCACGTGCAGCACCCAAACTACCAGCCCATTACCGTCGTCCACTTGCCCTACTTACCTACTAGAGTGTACAGTCCACATAAACAGCATATTACCAAGAATAAATCCAGGCGCTTCATTATGCCCAAGGCGTTGAGTCCCACTAAAACGGTAAATCCAGCAACATTAAAAATACAGATATAGCCGAGCTGGAAATGTATACGTTGGTACGTAGTTTGGTATTGTTTATAGTCCTCCACTCCGAAGAACAGTGGCTTTTTACTCCAAGACCTGACTTGTGTTGTTGTCCGTCAGTCAGTGCCGACTGGGCCCGGCTCGAATTACGGACGAGCAGGCGGGGTGTCTGAAACGCGAGAGGCACCGACGAGATGAATTCTTTCGATAAGACACACAAGCACGCACGCACACACATACACACACCGTATTAAATTGGGATATTGATTCACAGAAATCTTAGTGTTGTATAATTATATACGTAGTTTTTTCAGAGTTAAGTATTTGAGAGACTACATTGAAGCAGGCCAATGTTTTAAATGGTAATGATTCTCACAGTGACGCAAACGGGATGCGCCGTTTTATTTGATCTTTTATCCCCTTCTTTATTTTTGTTATTAGCATGGCCTTGCCGTAGCCTAGAAAATACTGATTTAGTGTAAATTAAGATCTCGAGGAATTGCGTTCTACACGGTTAAAAAAAATTAAATAATGAATGAAAATAGCATTTTAATCTAAATACATGCGCCTGCTTTTGATCGAGACGTACGCGCCCTTGGCAGGCAAGCATGCGGCCGGGCATGCGCAATGGGTGAAAACATTTAATCACGTAAATATTAAACTCTTGAACACAGTGAACGTCTTGAACATCATACGCGTAGAAGTGCTATAAGACCAAAGAAACAAGTTTTACAGGGGTGGACGTAACCACCGTTTACTTTGCTTAACCTAGATGCTGGTCGACCTCCTTTGAACTATCCAAGAATAATCAGAGCGAAGATGATTAATTTCGTTGCGAAATAACAATATGGCGGTTTAAACTGTTACATATCAGCAAGATTATTTAGGCGTATTTGAAGTCCTAATGGCTTTGCAGTGTATTTTTTCTGTGCTGCAATGTATTTTGCGTTTATATGTCATCAGTGAGAAATATTGTTTATTATTCACAGTTCATCTCATAAAATAAAATGTAGAACACAAGCCATAACGTGCTGGGATTAATTATACACGTACTGGCACCAGTGTAGTCAGTTGTGACTGGTCGCGTGGGTAAAATAAAATGGCCACGCGGCGAATCCGACTGTTTAAGCACAGATCCGTGGGAACGAACGTGCAGTTGCTTAGCCAGGTACACATTGAGCGGCATACTAATCCAGGTCAGCTGTAAACGAAGGATTCTGTCGCGTGGCACCTCGGCGGTTTGTCACTGGGCTGGCAGGTGAAGCGCTGGAGTGAACCCGTTCACACAGGCCATCTGTCCACAGCCACGCCGCCTCCGCCGCGTGCTGTTAATTTATTATCCGCTGTCTTTCGGGTTTTGGAGTGCAGCCATTTTCATTGTGACGGCAGGTAACTATCAACGCCCTTCAACCCAATTTACACTGATTTGGGCCAATTTGACAGCAAAGAATAATGAAGTGACACCATCAGCTTCCGCAGCTAGGCTTATAAAAACCCTGGGTCTCAACAACAATTCATTTTTTAACATGGAGAAAACCCTGACTGCAGAAGCACAAAGCACTGCATGCAACGGTCCTTGTTAATTAAGGGGACTAAATAAAACAATTTTCATGAATTGATTAGATTTCTGCCCCATTCAGCTGATTCACAATAGCCCGCACAGGTGTAGGCCTACCGACATTGGCCAGGTGTTGTGATGTGAGGTGGCGTGGAGAAGAAACAAAGAACACGACCCAATAAGTAACCGGAGGCCCCGTTTACAATCATACAAATATATTTGTTTTATTCAATAATATCCAATAATACGTATCTCCTTGACTTTTGTGTATGTTATTATAGAAATAAATACAGATCAGATTGCAAATGCAGAGGACGGGAAAAAGGATATAGGAAAAGATTGGTTCTGAGTTATTAAATATTGAATAGGAATAATATTTTTCGATGAATCCAGTAAATGTTGGTGCATGCATTCATTGTTATATTGTCTGTCTACGACTCGCGCATTTGTCTTCCGGGCGCAGCACTCGAAAAAGTAATGTTTTTGTCGGGACTGGTTGCATATCCGGCTCGCGATTCTGTTCCATTTTCCATTTTGCGGTCGGTAGTTGTTTATGTCCTTGTTTCCTCGCGTAGCGTGAAGTTACAGTTCCTGCCGTATTTCCATGGAGTCGGTCCCATTTTTATAAATAGCATCGTAAATCATCGTAGCGTGCACTGTAAGAATATTGCACAGTTATTATAATAATTTTATTTTATGTTTGTTTTTTTTTTTTTGTTTTTTTTTTTTGGAAGACTTCATCATAGTAACCTGGATCACCCATGCAGTACAAAATATCAGGAAGGCCCTTATATGGACAGACCTCCACAGAGCATATCACACACGTGGTTATATGTGTGTGTGCATGTGTGTGTGTTGCGTGTGTGTGGGTGGGTGGGAGAATCAGAAGAGTCACTGCTGTAGGAGTTCCAAGCAGTTCCACTCTGGGCCAGAGTGGGGCGCTGTCCTTGACCTCGGGGAGGCGGTTGGGTTAAGAACTGATTGACAGTTTCTGGCTTTGGGATTCTGGAAGCCAACAGAGGGATTTAAAGAACTGGCAAGGATTTCGGTTGTGTGGGTGGGTCAGCTGGGGGAAGGGGCGAAGGGGGGGAAGGGGGGGGGGGAGGGGGGGGAGGGGGGGGAGGGGGGGAGGGGGGGCAAGGGTGGGGTAGGTTTGTGGGACGTCACACACTATCGATCTTTACATTTCCTTTGATTTTGAAAGCCTGGCTCACGCAACGAAGTTTGACTTTCAACAATTTTGACCTTGTATCAGTACACCAAACAAATGAAGCAGCTTTAAAAAAAAAAAAAAAAAATCTCACGGATGGACAGAAAAGCACATGAACTCCAACCAAACGTGAAGGAACCAGAATACAAGGCCACTGTCATTTACAGTAAAACATCTCGCAAATTTACACAGCCCATAACATCACTACAAATCTTTTTTTTGTAGCTAACGACAACCCTCTCCATCGATCTCGAAGACATTACCGCAACAGGTAGCAAACATGACTTTTCTACTTGACAAAACAGACATGGTCTATTTTCGACACACCACAGAATACCACCCGGGCCTGAGCTTTTGTCCGTAGATTCACACACCTGCAGCGTGTGGACGGACAGCTCTGACCAAGGACCAGTGGGAACAACAACAACGTTCTCATCTCTACGCTTTTTATAGCAGCTCTACCCCCTGTAAAAATGGAGGCTAACCCCAAGAGTACATCTCTCCACACGTGCGTGGTTTGCAGAACCACTTTCTCGCGCTCCGTATATTCGGTATAGGTAGGTCAGGCGTTCATCGTCCGAGCGTGCGGGAACACTGGGGTGAGCCTCCACCTCAAAGCAGCACATAAAAGGGTGTTTCCCTCGGTACACTTCAAACAGACTTTAAAAATGATGTACATGTAATGAAGCAAACAGAAGCACAGTTTCAGTATATGGTTATGAATCACGACACACCTGTAATAAATCTCTCTGCACCGTTATGAGATTATTGCTCTCTGCCCTGGGTTATTGGTCTCTGGCTTGGCTTTGTTATTTCCCAACATGCACTTGTGCACACACACGCACATACAAACAAATACAGACACACATGCATATACACGCACTTGTACATGTACACACATACAAACAGACAGAAACAGACATCCATACACACACACACATTCAGGGATTGCACACACACACACATTCAAGGGCTTGCACACACACACACACACACACATTCATGGGCTTGCACACACACACACACACACACACATTGATGGGCTTGCACACACACACACACACACACACACACTCAGGGGTTGCACACACACACACATTCAAGGGCTTGCACACACACAAACACACACACACACACGCCTGTACGTGCACGCGGGCGGGTGGAGAATGCAGAGCGAGTGAGAGCAGCTCCTCTCCCGGGGCAAGGAAACCATTTCGGAAGACAGTCCAGGAAATGGAGCGTGACATGAGAGCAGCAAAGAGCACACATGGGGGGGGGGGGGGGCATCTGCAGACCGCTGCTGTACAGGGAGGGCACCACCCTCACCCACCCTCCTCTCTTTCTCTCCGAGAGTTCCCAAGGACCCCCCCCCCCCCCCCCCCCCCCGAAACCACCCACCCATGCTCACGTTCTCCTGCTCCAAGCATCGTCAGAAAAGCCCTTAACCCTCATCGCTGTGTTGCATTAAAAAAAAAGGAAAGAAACAATAACAGAACAACACTTCCCGTCAGGAGACAGTAATGCCTCAGCATATAAACAGGTGGCCCCTGCAAATGGAAGTCGCGTTGATTTGCCGTAACCCTTTTCACCCTCATACTCTTTCTCTCACGTGCGTGGACCTTCAACCACCCCGTCCTAAAACCCTGAGCAGTGCTCCAATGGAGAGGTGCAAGCCTGGACCACGGAACCGACAGCCGAACCTCCGTAATAAAAAAAAAACCACTCCACCCTGGCAACAACACAGCACAACCAATCGCACTTTCACTTTCCCTCAACGTGAAGCTGGGGAGCCAATCAGATTCTGCAGCGGGGAGGCCACCGGATGGGATGGGTTTGACGTCAAGGACAGGGCAAGGCCTTTCCAGGGTAATGACCCTCATTGAATCTGAAGAAGACAGAAAGCCTCTCAATCTACAAAAAGCCACTCAGTCTACAGCTCGGCCTCCTAAATTGAGACTCATGGCTCTCTCTTTCAGGGCTAGGCCACACATCCTCCTGGAGGTCGGTCCCATTTGCTCCATTTGACATATTTTTTCAGAAAAGAAAAAAAAAAAACAATCTGCACACGCTCAGCCGGGCACCGTATTATCCTTTCATTTAAAATATTAAGGGGGAGAGACAATAAAAAAAACAAACATTCCGAAACATATTTGATTTCCGTGTAAACGCGGATCAGAGCGATTAGCGGATAAGCCTGCGAACATCGTCGGAATAGCAAACGGGGCTCGTGCTACTCGAGCGCTTTCCCCGGGCTTTCCACTCAGTTTATTATTATTATTATTATTATTATTATTATTATTAGCAGTGGCTACATCGCGCAGCTCAGCGTGAGAAAGGCGCTAGCTTGAAGCTTCGGTCGCTACGGTAGCTCCTTCTCTCAGAGCAATCCCACGGATCTCTGTTCAGTTGAAAACAATAGCGCCATGGCAACCAATTTGAAAATGGGCATGTGACAGCGAGCCCAGCGTCATGGCAGGTCAAGGATGAATCCAGGAGTCATCGTAAAATAATGAATCACGAACACACTACAGGTCAGTGAATTGTCATTTTTTCGAGGGGGGGAGAGGAGATGGGTGGAGGGTGGGGGTGGTTGGTGTAGCGTCACAGCGCGAATCAGACAGATTTTATTACTACATAAATAATTTATGATTTTGCTAACTCTCTCGAGGAAGAGCTCATTCCTGTCAGGGTCACTGTCGAGCCATCAAAACGGAACGCAGAAACTTAAATCTAAACAGCGAGCATGCTAAGGCCTTTAGCATCTAGGTCACACGGGGTTGTGTTGTGTTGGGGGTGGAGCGGGCCGGGGGCGAGAGCAGTGGTCAGGTGGGGTTGGGGGGAAACGGAAGTACAGCTGGAGGAGATGGTGGAGTTTCAGAGCGATTGAGAAAACAGAGATTTCGGCGTGGGTTTGGGGGGGGGGGGGGGGGGGGCGATGACTCAGCGGTGTGGGTAATTAACGGCACAGCAGAGCACCTGGACGAGGTCCCCCTGTAAACACACCTCTCCCCGGGCTCCCTGCGCCTGAGTCAGCAGCCGAGAGGCACCAATAAGGACTTCTGTTTCTGCAGCAGGTGGAGTCACACACACTCACACACACACACACAGACGCATACACACACACACTCACACACACACACACACACACTCACACACACTCACTCACACACACACACACACACACACACACACACACTCACTCACACACTCACACACACACACACACTCACTCACTCACACACACACACTCACTCACTCACTCACACATACACACACACACACTCACACACACATCCGCACTCACACACAAACACTCACTCACTCACTCACACACTCACACATACACACACATGCGTACACACACACTCACACACATACAAGCATACACACATACACACTCATACACATACACACACACACACACTCATACACACACACTCAGACTCTCACACACGCGCACACACAAACAAGCATACACACACACACTCATTCACACTGACACAGACTTACACACAGCAATACAAACAAGCAGATTTTCACACACAAAAACATGCACTCATTCGCACACTCAAACAAACACACACATGCTAAATCACAATCAAGCTCACAAACATACTATTAGATGCATTTAAATTTAACAGCCAGAAGAATTTCAGAAGATGAAAAAAATAAAATTGACAATCATATCATATACACACAGTACACATGCAATTTGCATACTGAATATGTATTGATCCACTGTATATAAAAATAAATAATATTTGCACTAGCCCTTTGATATGTCTCTTGGTTACCTTATTCAAAGATTGAAAAATGTAGTTTGATTGTGTAGTGATTGTTGATTAACCCTTCAAAGTGTAACTCTGTGATTAGAATGTTCTTAACTGAGCATTCTAATGCTGATGTCACAATCACTACTGGTGATTGAAAGCAATGGGCATTCTGGAGCACTGACTTAGAATGTTGAAAAAAGAAAAATCCAGAAAGCCTACTCTTCAAAGGGTTAAACATAAACATAAACCCAGAACAAGTTTGCTGCCTGGCAATATTTCCAGTGACATTTTTACACAGCCCAACTTTTTTTGTGTTCTCCAGCTATATTCAAATAGAGCTGGTGGGAGACAAATTAATACATGCATCTGTAATTACATCTTCAATCTGTTAAAATACAAGTATAGGATTTAATACAAGCAGATGTGATACAATGAGAGCTGATTTTTCTTTGGAAACTTCAACAGTTTCACGCACTAACACACACACACACACACACACACAGAATCTAACACAAACACACACATCATTTCCAACGTCTGGATCAATGTATATTGCATAATCAGGAAAGTACACATTCCAATAAACAAGCCCCAGCATTTGAAGATAAATCCATAAACAAATAAAGCAATCATGGCTGAACTCCACAATTCACCTTGATCTTTTTTTTTTTTGGCTTGAAAATAGCTCTACTCTCTTTTCCCTGCCAAATGTAAACCAAGTGTACCAGTTGTGAAGCATTTTATTAGAGCAGAACTAATTTCTCGGAAACCCCCACTAATTGAACATGGCTTTGAATTAACTCAGGCAAAGACTGGGATCCCAGAATCAAATGTTCAACTTTAACATTGGATTGGGCAGTCTGGGGGCCTGGGGAATGGGGATGGGGGGTAGGTTGAGGGGTGGTGGGGGTGGATGGGTCCCAAGGGCACCGAACCGAGGATGTTTTTAATCTAAACTTAATTGCTTAATTGAAGTCTTTAGTCAAAGTAAAGCGAGTAAGTGTTTAATCAAAGAGAGGCACTGTCCCCAGAGGCTCATTCTCGTTCTAATTTAAACCTCTCGGGCAACGACGTCCAATCACGGCCCTGGAGTGCCTTTCCTGTCCTGGCAGGTTCCCCGGCTCTCTTCAGAAGCGATCGGAAAAAAACTCAAAATGAGGAATGGGAATTGAAGCAGGCCGGCGAGGCCAGTTACGAGCTGGACTGTGAGAGTCTCGGTGGGGGGCGTAGAACAGAGTCAGAGACTTTGGGACTGTTAGCATCTTTTTTTTTTTTTTTTACGAACCGTGGGGATATCGAATGTGAGTACGGGATTACCCACCAAAGCCGGAGAGGGGTGTTTGATGTGGTACACATTTGGATTAGGCTAAATGAGCGTGGGGGGGGGGACGTAGCTTAGTTCCGTCAGAAGGCTCGGTATCCCATCACTCTTTTTAACCCCCGCTCCCACCCCCCTCCACCCCCCAAAAAAAAGAACAGTACAAATTAGTCAGTAGTGAATGGAGTAGGTAATCTCCGCAAAAATAAATGTTTAACATATCCCTGTGCAGCAACAGGAAATGGCTTTCGTTTTAGGAAGTTATCACCGATCGATGCACGCTCCTTTTAAAAAGGATACACCCGCAGTTAAATATTGCATTCGTTTTTTGAGGAAGAAGAAAAGTGACCAGATTCATCATCATCGTTGTTATCACTTTGGTATTTTGCCATTGTGTCAGCAGTCAACGCACCACCATTGCACTTTGTGTCCCACAGAGTGGGTAAAGGATTAGATTGCACCAGTAATCGTGAATATGTGCTGTCATGGTCTGTAGCAGACACATCTGTAGCTTCATCGTAACAACATGATTTTTCCTGATTAAAATCGCTGCTTCAGCTGTCAATGTGACCATGGTTGGGACTGGTTGGACAGGATGAGATTTCTATCGTCAGCGCTAAGCTCCGATTGGTAGACGAATGGCACGGTACGCATCGCTTAGTGCCGCGACTCGCCGTCCTTTACAAAGCGGGGAGAACTGCACGCAAACCAAAAAACATCTTCATGGTGATGAGGAACGGTGATCATAGCATAGAATCATTCAGGATCATGGTTCCGTCGAAACCCTAACCCTAACCTTTTTGCTTGCTTTCACCATCATCACTAACGGTATCATTTCTGCTGATGTAAACCACTGGGAATAAACACTTTTAAAACAGGTAGTTGTGGAAAAATTAAGGATCATTGTGTAGTTTGTGGATTATTTGCCTTTTTTTGTACATTTGAGGTCACCAAAAAAGAGGCAAATCAGCATTTACCTGATGAAATGGGCACATATTGAACACGCTAACAGTTGTGTTTTCCCGGTGTCGTCATGAAAAACAAAACCTGGTTTGGTAACTAGGTTACTTGCATCGGTGGTGCATCGTCATGGCTTGGGAAACATGCTTTTCTGGGTCTTGTCCGGGAAACAAAAAGGCATGATTAGACCAGGCTACTCTTAGCCTTGATGACATTTTCAGGTCAATGCAGGCTCTGGGGGGCTAGACCAGACTGCCTCAGACAACAGTAGGTTTGGAAGATGTAGAGGTCGACAGGTTCAATGCAGATTCTGTTACGCTGGAGGTCGGGAAAGCAGAGCGCAGTACTTTTGGTAGGTGTGAGCTGCCTGCTAATTGCTGGTTGGGGTTGAAAGGTCAAAGGTCGCTCCTCCGACCAATGATCTGCTTTGCTGTAATTAGTGCACCCAGACATCCCTATACCCGCCCCCCCCCTTCCCCTCGCCCTCCCCCCAATCATTTGGGTTTTTATTGCTAGGCCATCCCAGTCTCAGTAGGGTGGATTAGTCGGGAGGAGGGCACCTTTCCTTGTAGTGCAGGGTTCTGAAGGCTGTAGTTCAACCCCAGTGCATGATGGGAAAGTGAGTTCTCAGTTTCGACATTTGTCATTATTAGTTTTTGGAGCTCCACTCCGTATACACAAAACCCCTCCCTGTAATAATTCCGAACACCCCCCCCAAACCCCCAGCCACCCCCACCCCCACCCCCCCATGAACCAGGTGGGCTAGGAAGCATCCGGTTTTAGATCTTTCCGGTCTTTCTTGACGTTCTGCGGCACGGGCGAGTCGGAGGCCTTGGCTGTTTTCCTGGGCGGGCTCTGCCCGGCGATGTTGTGCAGCGAGGGCTCCTTGTACATGGCCACTGAGGGAAAAGCACAGACAGAAACACGACTTTACTGATCCCCAGGTGCCAATTAAGGTCTTAGACCGCTGGAAAACTCACTTTTTCAAAACAAACGCAGCTGGGGTTTCACCTGAACGCCTACGCGGCGTTTCATTTGAATTTTCACCTTGAAAATGTTCACTGGAAACTCGAAACACGGCACCAGCAATGAACTTTGTTTGACAGACAGGCTATAAATACACATTTCTGATGCAGGCACAAAGCGGTACAGGTAGAAGGTGTGAGGAGGTCCATATGAACATATGAAGGGAGCAGGGAGGTACGCATAGGTGTAAATAAGGTGAGAGACAGGTGGTGGGAGCAGGGAGGTACAGGGAGGTGCACACAGGTGAAAATAAGGTGAGAGACAGGCGGTGGGAGTAGAGCGGTACAGGGATTTACACACAGGTGAAAATAAGGTGAGGGACAGGTGGTGGAAGTAGAGAGATACAGGTGAGAGACAGGCAGTGGAAGTAGAGAGGTATAGGGATTTACACACAGGTGAAAATAAGGTGAGGGACAGGTGAAAGGAGCGGGCTCACCCTCGATGAATTTGGGCAGGAAGTGTGCCGCCCCTTTGGTCTTTTTGACCCTGTTGCCCTTCATGACCTGCCCGTCGCGGTTGATCCCGATGTACCAGGCCCGCCCGGACTGGCTCTGCCGGTACAGGATCGAGGAGTACGTCACGTAGTAGTTCTCGAACACACTCTCCTTGAACTTGCACTCCGGAGTGAAGTGTTCCTGCAACACAGGTACAGACAGACAAAAACGCTCTTCACACTGTAAAAAAAAAACAAAATCAAATCTTAACAAAAAGTACTTTAGTCCAATCTTTAGATATAAAATCTTATTCCTGTTGTTTCTTTTGTTTTTTTTTTTGCTAAATAAGACAAAAAATCTTGCCAATGAGGTGAGACAGTGTGACTCATCTCAAAATTTGCCAGTGGGGTAAGACAATTTCACTTGACAAGCAAAATGTAATTTAAAACAAGCTAGCATTGTCTACTCGAGAGAGAGAGAGAGAGAGAGAGAGAAGATTTTAAGTCTCATTAAACGACTAAAACACTTGCTAAGACAGACATTTTCTGCAGTGTAGGTGCAGGGCTTCAGCTGCAGGGATGGGTGCTTTGGGACCGTGCAAATTGATCTTCTGCAGCCTAGCGCGGCGGGTGGCTCCCTCCGTCCGCCATGTTGCTGAGGCTGAAGTGAATTACATCAGCGCAGGAGGAGAGATCGGTACTCCTGGCAAACTCGCCGCAGTCCCGCCCAATGTTTCATTCTGATAGGCAGACCTCATGTACACATGCATTACACACACACACACACACACACACACACAAACATACTGTACTAGCACACACACACACACACACACACACACACACACAAACACACACATGCACACACACAGACACACACACACGCACGCATACAGAGACAGACAGACAGACAGACACACACACACACACATACAGTACTAGCACACACACACACACACAGACATACACATGCGCACGCACACATGCATGCACACATACACACACACACACGCACGCACACTGACGGACAAGGCTGTGCAAAACTACTTTTTTATTTATAGCTTTAGTTCCACATTTATTTTTCAATTCCGGAGATCGAGTCAGGAACCGCTGGAAATAGGCCCCACATTTCATTGTGACAGCACAACAGACGCGTTTACACTGCTGAAACATGAAAATTCAATTCACATTTTTTATCCGACTGGGGAGAAGGCAGCTCGGGAAACCTGCACAACCCCCCCCCCCCGGTTCTTTTTTAAATTACATTTTTACTAATTTTCACTAAATCGCAGATCCTGCTGTTCCTTCCCACCCCCGACTCCACCCTCTCTCCCCCGCCCAGTGCACATTCAGAGCCACAGGTGACGGGAAGCGTCTCTGTCCCTCTTCTGCCTCGATCCGTTACCTTGTCAGGGAACCAACCGATTCCCAGGATTGATTGGACGTAAGTGGCAGAGGTTCGGGGGAAAAAAATTAAGGAAAGGAATGAATGAAAAAAGAAAAGAAAAGAAAAGAAAGAAAAAAAACGCTGACTGGGCAGTTTACTTTAGTCCCTGGTGTTTACGCATTCATCTGTAATGACAGCGCGACCGCACTCCTCCTCATCTGTAGGCCAGAGAGGTGGGCCGTTGCCAGGGGACACCGTGTTTCGTCATGGTTACTGATTTCAGTGCGGAATGAAAGGTCAGTACACCTGCGTGACACAACGCTTGGGAGAGGGAGGGGGGTGCAGGAGGGGGGGGGACAAGGGAGATGCACAGGTGATGGAGCAGGTGTATCATATTTTTTTGCTTTATTTTTTGCCCAGCTATAATTGCAGAATGGTGCATCCTGAGACGGGGGGGGGGGGGGGGGGGGGGGGATTTCTGGGGGCATAAAACCTGCACCAATCCCGGGACAAGGAGCGCACTTTTGAATCAGCATTCAGCGTCTGCAACAGGAGAGGCAGCAGAACAAACAATATTATCCTGGATTACTTTGACCTTTGTGAAATTTACTGTCTCGTTCGGGGCAATCAGCTGGGAGCAGTGTGGGACAGCAGAACTTGTTCTTGCCCTTTCGACGATTTTTACTTTTTGTCAGGATGAGATATTTAGAAAAGTAATTCCTCAGCGAGGATTAGTTGGCTGTTTTTTTTCCCCCTTGGCTTTTCCTCTGCCTACGGTCAAAATCGGCCTTCTGCAATGTGGCGTGGACTCGTTCCGTTCATTATTCCTGCTGCTGTTGTCATTACGCCTGTATAAACTTATAAATTCTTAATTAGACCGGCGTGTCGCCTATCTACGACTCTGTTGTCCTTGGTGCCTTACGTGGCAAATTCTTAATACCTTGCCTAGTAATTATGTTTGGCTGTTCTAACTCCCAGCTATTGTAACAGTCCCAAGGCCTCTTCTGGAATTTCACTAAGGCAGTGTTCTACAACTCAGCCTTGCTTACAGTTGCCAGCGGTGATTGTGACATCAGCATCAGAATGTTCAGTTAAGAACATTCTAATCGCATATTTCTGACCTTGCACTTCAAAGGGTTAAATGCCATTCATAATCATTATACTGCATTTTGTTATGGCTTGGCATGGGTTTGATGTTAAAATCTGTGGGAAGTGTAGAGCACAGCCTCCTTATACTGCCTCTGTACGACAGCGTAAGCTAAAAGCGAAACCCTCCCAGGGTTCGGTGTGCAGGGATGGGCGGTGATTTAGGTAATTAACTAATTGATATGTTCAATTAAAGAAGAGGCGCGGTGGGACGCTGGGGTGCGTTATCGGAGGGGTCGGGACAGCCGGGAACGGGAATCTCCGACACTCCGGGGACAGCGCCCCTCCTTCCGGGGTTTTCTCCACGCGTTTCAATTAGCGTGCGATTAAAAAAAGAAAAAAGAAAAAAGAAAAAAAAGAAAAAAGATCTACGATTTGACGTCTGAACCGCTGTCAGCTTCCCTTTGAGTAATTAACACCTGAGGGTGGTGTTTAAAGAGAAAGCTCCCCAGAGACCGGGCACAGACACCCAGCACTTTATCCAACGGGGGGGGGGGGGGGGGGGTGGGTAGAGAAAAAAGTCAAATAAGCATCCTTCATCATCTCTCTCTCTCTCCCTCGCTCTCTCTAGGCCCCTTAGCGAAACCGCCAAGCCGCCACGGAGAAATCAATTCAAATGAAAGCAGAGCGGAAGCCATTCGCAACCTTCAGGGACGCAACCCCAAGGCCGAGAAAAAAAAGCCTTTTTAACATGCCGCACGGCCTTCCCCAAGCCCCCCCCCCCCCCCCACCCCCCCACCCTGGCTTCCTCCCAACTCCCCCCCCCCCCCCCCCCCCCCACCCACACCCCCCTCCCGCCCATCTCGTCCCGGACTGACAGCGTTAGACTACAAGGAAGCTACAAGACCTGCAGTTATGAGGCCTTAGGGGAAGCGTTTATGAAATCAAGGGGGAGAAGACGATAAAGACTGACGCGTTTAGGACGCGTTTAGACCGCGAGGAGATGAGTAGACTACACCAGACACGCGGTAACGCTTCACAACAGGACATCTTCTGCGTCCTCCGAAAGGTTGGACCCTTTTCTGCACAGCAGGCCTGAGGAGAAGGCCAGGGTGGCAGACGCGGAGAAATAAACGTGCGTGTGAAGCAGTGCGTCTGAGCAGTGCACGTCTTATTCTGAGAAAAGAGTACAATAAATCATATTTTTCCGAGTTTAATATGGCGCTGAAATAAATTAAAATAAAAAAGCCGAATGCCCCAATTGATTGAGGCTCACAGCCTGAGGTTTTCTGCTTATTAGATAATTATGATGGCGAGAGCAGTTATTTTATATAATGGCCGTGTTTTCGTGACTAATCATCAGTCAATAGTAATTAAACCCTCCAACCAGAAAAAAAAAACAAAACAAAAAAAAAAAACATGGCTGTTCCTAGCTGCAAAAATCAATCAGGTGCTAAAATCACAGGCAGCCTACGCATTTATTGTCGGCCCACTTAAGTGTATTATGCATTTCCATCTTATTCGACAACCACTTCAAGCTTTTCCGCTTCGACTGTGCAGTTCCATCTTTGGACAGCAGGTGTCGCACCTTCACACTGGCTCAGCCGGGTCGTGGTCCCGCTGCAGATCTGTGCGCATGCTGTGGACTCAGGCTGTGCGATGAGTCTGCTGGTCTCTCTTCCAGTAGAGTTCTCACCTAGTTGAGCTGCTAGTTCTGTGGTAACCAACCCTGTTCCTGGAGACCTACCATCCTGTAGGTTTTCACGCGAACCCCAATAAAGCTACACCTCATTCAACAGCTGGAGATCACGCTGAGTCAGGTGTGCCAAACTAGAGCTGAAATGAAAACCTATAGGGTGGTGTATCTCCAGGAACACAGCTGGTTACCACTGTGCTAGGTAACCTATTGATTTGGGTGACATCAACTGACATAGCATAGTATAACATAACATAATGATGTTCACTGTTTACCTATAAACTAGACAGTGACCAGTAAGCACTAGGCAGGAAAATGTGTTGCTTGTCCTTTGCAAAGGAAATGTGCCGTGTGCTCGATGCAGTGCATGGTGTGTTAATAAAGAAACAACTTACTTCTTGTCACTTTTTCCCTTTAAAAACAACAACAATGGGCAATTAGTGCCCAACCGTCCACTTCCTGGCAATTCACTTCCATTAACCGTACTTCCTGACCTACAATTCCACAGCCAGTTACGCTTAATTGAGAGAATATTGTCAGACTATTGCTACAGAAAATGAATAATCATCCGCCGAATAAATACCTTTAATCGCAGGGCCCTGTTAGTGCAAACACACCTTAAGCAGAACATTATTCTCTTTGAGGACGCTAAGCAGATAACTGTCTGGAAGTAAAGCGGGGATCGGTACTGAGTCAACAGCTCATCCATGCCTAATTCATTAGAAGTGGATGGAACAAAATCCAGCACACACAACTGTGTGTCACCTGGGAACAGCACTCGAAGCACTGCAGCAAAAAATAAATAAATAAATAAAATCCACGCCGGAAGATTCTTTAACCCTTCCTGCCCTGAACAGATGTGGTGTAATTGCAAAAACAGTGGTCCTGCAAAATCGGTGTAGATCTGTTTCTGGTTCAGGTGTCACGTATCGACCCCTTATTGAATACAAGGCCATCACATGATTGTGTACTTCGGCACATTGTTTTGCGTACAAATTACTGGTACGTTTGTTAGCTTAGCAGCCTCGTATGTAGCTTTCTTATCTATGAACCAGGCTCTGTAGCTAGCTTTTTATCATCTCAACTAGTGGCAAACTTGCCAGATGATATAGCCACGTTAAATTCGGTTCAGCCGATATTGCGAAAATGTTAGTAGCACTTAGTAACACAATTAAGTCAGCACTGCCGGGCCAGAAGTGGCACAGACCCAGCTTGGAGTCGTTGTCGTTGATAAGTGAGAGCTCTCCAAGTTGCCCTGGATACGCTTTCATGAATAACGGCAATGTTTACAGTGACTACAGTCTCTGCTACAGACGCGCAATGGAAGGTGAGCTTGAATCGGTTAAGTTCTGTACTGAGGTAACGGGATTTCTGGGCCGTCCCGTTCGCGTTTTTTTCGAGCGCCGGTAAAAAAGCATTTAGGGAAGCCAGCGTGTTACGCAAAGGTAACAGGTACTTACATGAGGGAGGAGGGGAAGGAGGGATGTGACGGAGAGGTGCAACTGCAGCGGAAAGAGGGATGCGTTCAAACCGTTTCTGAGACTCTTGGCTGTTCGGAGACGGGGTGGTTGGGA